>NC_135558.1:2557500-2787500 GCF_964340395.1 Glandiceps talaboti | reverse complement strand
ATTTCCTTCTATACAATAGCAGAGGTTAAATGTCAAATTGTGTTGTTATTGAAAGCTATTGTGTTTGGAATCAAATCGAATAGAAAATATGTAGAATGGAGCGAGGAAGCAGTATCTCTAATCAAAATAGCAACTATGTAATATTCAACATTCAATTTGCTAAGTGTTTACGATCTTTTATGTCATTGACCTACTCCAGTGTAGTTATAATAATATCAGGTTTCTGAAAGTCTGGTAACTCCTCAAGATTTTTTGCCACTCAGACACGTGTGTATATTGACCCTCATATTACAATACTGACCAGTCAACTCCAACTTCTTTTCTGCATTTGAGTCTGTGAGTAGTTAGTTCAGAGGATGGCCCTGCTGCTGAAATAGTTCAGAAGATAATTGAATCATTTAGAAATTCGACTCATTTGTTAGGGTGAGAACAATGTGCGTTCACAATTTAAGGCTTGACTTCCTTTTTATCCTAGTTATTTTCATGTAGAATCTATGATTATAATGTGACTCGTGTCTTAAAGGAGACTTCAACGCGTGAAGACACTACATGTATTATTATTGCCAGTTGTTATCTTAATAGACCCTCAAAGGCAAAATGTTACAAATCTTCAAGTAATTCTGCCTATCTGTGCGGGCCATGTAGCTACCTGCTTTCCTTTTGTGTGTGATATATTGCAAATCTTCTATTAATTCTACCTATCTGTGGTCCGCGTACCCACTTTCCTTGTGTGTGTGATATATCGCAGTATGCACATAAGAAATGTACATTTTTTATACACGATGTTTTTTTCCAATGTACCTCATTTTCAATTCTCTTCCAATGCATAAATCTAAAATTATTACATGAATTCTATTATCTGTCCACTGATTCGATTAAAACAGCCGTGTTTGCTTATATTTACAATATTGTTGTAGTAGTAAATAATCGCTGGAAATAAAATATGCTATGTTCATGTTATAGGGCACAGCAAGGAGTCAGTTTTAGCTATTGCACAGAAAATGAGTAGTATCGAGCTCTAAAAACAAAACTGAGCTATATACAGATTTTATAGTTTTCTTCTCGATTTACTTCTAAGCATGATTTTGGAACGACACTTTTAGAACATCGCCGTAAACCACATCTTCTTTTACGGCACCGTCCAAGAAGTTATTTCACAGTATCGCTGAAGAAATAACAACTCTGGTTTGCGAGAATGTTTAAAAGAGATGTGGCTATTGTACTCAGCGTTGTCCACTCCACAGTACTTCGACATAATTATATATCTACAAGCAATTCTTAACAGATAAGTTCCTATAACCACAACAAGAAATGTCGCTATTCTGTTAATTAAAACTTGGAAAAGCTCTGCGAACAACTTCGAAACATGCGTAATTCTTTGTGAAAAGTAATGATTTACACTGAAAGTTTACAAGAATTCAAAGGGAATTTGGCGCACTTGCAATTTAACGCATTTTTTATGATCAAGATGGTCTATTTACAAGTTAGGCAACATATCAACATTAGACCATTTATTTTGGGAATTTTGCTCACTTTTTAAAAACCTTTTTTTTCATTGCTTCACGATCAGAATGTAAGAATACAAATACTTAATTCCCACAAAGACGTTTTTTAAAATGATAATGTCCCTTTTTCTAATCGTGTTTTCGGTCATAACTGCTTCCTTTCTTTTATAATTTTTTTAATTAAGTTTTTATTTCGTACTATTGCCTTTGACGATATTATCCTTAACTGCTTGTTACTCCATTTGAATATCTTATTTTGTCAACGATCATCGCCAATTGTGTAGTACTAGCCTTGGAGGATCATTTGCCAAAGGAAGACAAGACACCGCTATCACTAGGCTTGGTAAGTAATGTTGCATTCTTGTTGTCTAACACAGGCTAAAAGATATTGAAAATGTAATGGACATTTGAATGTATGTATACCTAAAAAATGGTACTACATAGACTGGGCAGGATGTATGCATATCGTAACTACGAGGCGACCTCATCTGATCTGTTTTTGCATAGTACCACTGAAAATTGATTGATTGATTGATTGATTGATTGATTGATTGATTGATTGATTGATTGATTGATTGATTGATTGATTGATTGATTGATTGATTGATTGATTGATTGATTGATTGATTGATTGATTGATTGATTGATTGATTGGTTGATTGATTGATTGATTGATTGATTGATTGATTGATTGATTAATTGATTGATTGGTTGGTTGATTGGTTGATTGATTGATTGATTGAATGAATGAATGAATGAATGATTGAATGAATGGTCGATTTATTGGTTAATTGATTGATTGATTACCTAATTAATTAATTAATTAATTGGTTGATTGATTGATTGATTGATTTATTGATTGATTGATTGATTGATTGATTAGTAACTTATCATGCACACATGACATCACACACAAATTCATTACTCTGATAGCAATGTTTTTATTAATCATCCACAAATATGCATGTGTAATTTCCCTTTCTAATTCAAATATAATTACATTTATGTTCTGACTAGAAATAAGGTATCCATAATTTAAAATATTTGTAAATTATGTATGACATCACATAAGATAAATGTTGTTGTAAAAATTCGACACGGAATGTCATCTCTTTAATCAAATAGAGAAACAAAATTGTCGACGATAG
Organism: Glandiceps talaboti; assembly: GCF_964340395.1. NCBI lineage: Eukaryota > Metazoa > Hemichordata > Enteropneusta > Spengelidae > Glandiceps > Glandiceps talaboti. The sequence continues at coordinate 2,784,847 of NC_135558.1, read as the reverse complement.
AGTATATGAAATACTTAATGTAAGAGTTGGCAACAATAACTAGGACTGTGACAGTGGGTCCACCACTTTACTAGTAACTTACTAGTATCTAACGGAGTTATTATAAACAGGCGTTAATAATTCACGCGGAAACCAATAGTAGGGATTTCATTGGGATATATCACACTTGATTTGAAAAAGTCTACAAAAAACTTAGTCGTAATATCCCTCTTGATTTGAACAAATCCATATGAATCACTCAATTCGAATATCCCATTTGATTTGAAGAAAGTCCATATGAATCACTCAATTCTAATATCCCTCTTGATTTGAACAAAGTTCATATGAATCACTCAATTCTAGTATCCCACTTGGTTTGTATATTATGTATAATATACTTTAATTCACGAGGTAGATCATTACATTCCTCTTCATACGTTTCAAGGTCAACAATAAAGGTCAATGCCTATGAAAATTGAATACATACTGTTATATCACCCGATAGTCCTCAGTCCAACCCCTCGATAAGCCAGGGAGGACGATAATAGAGAAAATTCAGTCAATATTAGCTATGCTGTCGCCGATGGAATATAAATTGAAGTGTCAACTGACACGAATGATTATATATTTTAAATTGAGAGGCCAATCCTTGTGAGGGTGACCCTCGAGAGATGACCCTGCATACAAAACATATATTCAAATATTCACGTAAAGTACATACTCAAAGAAATTGATAAGTGTCTGAAGGTATAGAAAGATGTATTGTTTTAATTACTAAAAGAATGATTCTTTTTTCTGGTACCAAATACACAGAAATATGATTCTTCGTTAAATGACAGACATTGGCAACAAATTGATTAATTTTTAAAAGCAGTTTGCCAGCACACGTACTTATACTTATACTTATAAGTCGAATTCAAGCCATTACGTTTGATTCTCCAAACCATTGCGTACGTGTAGGTTGGCAACTAACTTCTGTCGCTAATAAATGAGCAATCATCGCTCAGCACAACATATAAACCATTGTGTGGAACTAAACACATTAGCAAACAAGTTAAGGATAACACTAGCAATATTTAAACAAATAAAACAAGGGCGTTGATGTGATGACATAAAATTTCTTCATGAGTGCTGGATTCGAATAACACATTCACACTTTTGGGGGTATTTGTGACCCCCCCCCCGCGCACGCACACACACACACACACACACACACACACACACACACACACACACACACACACACACACACACACACACAAACACACAATCTTCCTAAATATAAATGTATTATGTTTCAATGTCTCGATGTGTTCTATGGTGTATTAGGAATGGCAAATACAACTCATTGTTATTCATAGATGTGTGTGTGATGAAGTCCGTTCGTTATCATACATTCCCCTTGAGAACTACTTTGACATGTCTTCACCTGAAAACACCTTGATTAAACAACATATGTGTGTGTTTTTACGATAAAATGTTTGAAATGTAAAATTTCATGTATACAGTTTCCTTAACGAGAATGTCGACGCCAATTTATGTACGTCTACGGCTAATAACGTTAGAACATCCGCCGGTGAGAAACTGTTGTGAGCGGTCGGTTGGACAGACAATCTGTGGAGATAAAATAAATAATACGAGTTGACAAAAAACTCAAATAATATTATACTTATGCTTGATCAAGCGATGCAAATATAATTTTATAATTGTAAAGCCGATATTTAATCTAATGAAGTGTATTTCGAAAACAAAAATATGCCTTGACCGGTATATTCCTGTCATGTCTTCAATTTTCGGATTTAACTTCCTCCTTGCTATGTGGTTATATATAAAAACACGATTTGTGGGTATGAACATTGTTTTAACACCTGGTTCTGTCTTGGTCCATGAGCTATTACCGTCTACATGATTAACGACAACTTATCAAGGACAAGTGCCGTAGAAAATTATCACACACGGCTCATTTCATTGAGTACTTGTAAAAGGCCAATACTTCAAACATAAACGTCAGACATATCTATTAAACAATTATTTCGAAAAATCACACTTGATGTTACTAATGGCGAGCATAATCAGTAGTTTTTTACTATTAGGTGATATCTAGGTTCAGATAATTAGCTTGATAAAATGCATCAATTAGAAGACCTGAAATTAATTATTTGTTTTGATGTGAAGATTCTCATAGACACGTAAATAAAGCCATGAATGTACTCTAGTGTTTAGTATTACAATAGCCACGTTCCGCTGCCCATATATTTAATATCCTGCGATGTCGAATTTTTGTCCACCAGACTATTAACTGAAGGTATTTGTAGCATATAAAATGGCCGATTCCTGTCTTAAAGCTGGCTACACGCGTAATTTTCATCGCCTAGGCCAACAAAATAAAAATAATCAAATTTGCATTACGTTTTATTTCGGGAAACCGTACCCTCATATATATCTGTGTATTTATACATATATTAAACCATCGTATGTAAACCCCAACACAAGCCCCCGGCGCCATCTTGAATACAATCCTCATCAGCCGATATATTCATTCTTTCACATTGGAATGCTTGACATACTAGTATTTCGGTGAAAGTTCCTAAACATCTTGATACGGTGTCGACTAGGGTAACATAAATAATATATATTTTTTCTATCAGGATATTTTGAAAATTATATGAACATATAAATATTTGATGTTGAAGATGAAACGTTTCAGTTCATACCCCTCATGTGGCCCCTGCTATTTTCCTCCCCTATCAGAGACTCATTTGCATAGTTGATAAATGATACTACTGGGGTTTCAACATGACACTGGCACACTACATCATATGCTCTATTTTCCACCCATCTTGTGCTATATATTATTCCAATCAAATAGAAACCGTCTTTACCTCAAAATGGCGCCAATCCTTGATAATATTTATTATGGAAAATATTAATGGATGAACGTTAACGAGACACACCTGTATTGTCGCAAGCAGCACATTTCACATTTTAGCCTTACAAATCATTCCAATATAATCTATTGTTTCAATGAAAAAAACCGAATAGCATCCGAGGAGTTATATGGTTATTAGAAAATCGCCCTACTTTGAAAATAAAACTACACATTTTTTAAAGCATGATAGAGGTATTCTTTACAAGCATGTATACGTGTTGCCGTCGTGTGTATTCATTAACCCGCTAGAATTGTTTTATAATATATATTTATATTCGAGGGTACTCATTAATATGTATACTCGTCATCACGTAATAATGGCTTGATAAATAAAAGTGTACATCGTTCGGACAGTTGGACAAAATATATCCCAATTCTTCCTTTAGTTGCTTGAAATTGAATTTGAATATAATTTGATTTAGTGTATTCCCAGAAAAGAAGGAACCTATAAATACACACTGATTTCATAATTCTAAAAATGTATATAGGCTACAGAATAGTTTTGCAATCAACTAAACCATTACAACGTCACGATCTCCAAAAGCTTATTTCGACCTACAGTTAATGACACCGGTGTTCTGTTTTGTCAAAACGCCGGCAATGTCTGTCGAGTTTATGTCACATAAATGAAAATTTCATAAATTTATTCGAAGGGGTAAAAATGTAATGAATGGCAGAAGGCGCTTTTGAATTGACTTGACATGCAATGTTGTGACAACACTATGTTTGATAACAGTAATATCTATAGTCTTCATTCAGCATGTAATCGATGTTTTTGCATTTTTTTTGTTCAAAATATGCGAAATAGTCATGTCTACACTGTTTATGTTAACTTAGGAAACACCCATTCGTTGTTGCTATTTGAGAGGTCTGTTCTGGGTAAAACACGTGGTTAACAACCAGGGTAATTCTAGGCAATTATTTGTGACCGATAGAGAGTCGACAAACTCTAGAGGCATAGGAGGAATGTAGATATGCACCTGCTCAGAATGAACACGTGACCTGAATACCTTCACAACGTATCCAAGTCATTATTATTGAGATTGATCATATGACACACACGTGACCCGAGGCTGTAATATTTGTAAGGTTCAACAATATGCGGAGTTGAAATTGTCAGACCCCCCAACTTAGAGGCTTTGAGTAAGGCGACAATGGACCATTTCCCCCCTTTCTTTTTAATAAGCACTCATTCCACTATAATAGAACTAGACGACGGTAATTTGTATAAGTAATTAATAAGCGCAGACACCCAAATTAAACTCAAACAGTGACAATTAAAACAAATTAAGACAGGACTTGTAGCAACAGTATAAAAAATAACTCTTTAAATATGGCTGAATGTGCATGCAGCGTATCGTAGCAGTGTAACTTTCACATTGTGTGGATATCTCTACACGTTTTTCGACGTTCTTCCTTGCACAGTCAAATGTCAAGGTGATTTCTAACAGATGAAAAGCTAACAAACAATAGTAACAAAAGAAATAACAACAGATGCTTTGTGAATTATCATAATATTCTACCATAAATAAGTAAATTTGATATTATTTTTAATTCTATGTAAGCTTAATCGTCATAATATGATCATGATAATGTTTAATGCATTGTTTCTGTTCTATTCACGATCACCGCGATTTAATAAACATTAGCAAGTCGGTGGAATTGTACAAGCCCGTGTTGTCTGTTTCTCAATCTCCATCGACATTACGTTTTATGTATTTCGATGTGTTCATCAAATCATTATCAGAGAAGTATTTTTTTTTCAGTTGACGCCATTTCAAATAATTCTCAACCGAATGTCAAACTACATAACATTGAAATTTGTAAAGAAATTTAGGCCATCTTTGAAACCACCATTCTTTTCAGAAAATATGTAAAATATGGATGTTGTATTTACTTGCAAATAATTGCTAAGATGTGTTTATCATTTGAGTGAGTAATTAGTGAACCATTTTAGTAGGGCCAAGGTCAATACGGGATACAAATATAACTTGATATTAATCAAGAAAATAAAGTCTCATCATCTATAGTTGTCACCTTTTCGGTTCACTGGACTAGTTGATCAAATAACTCTACTACCACATCCAGTTGGTACTAACTTAATGGCGATATGTAATGCGGGGAATCATTAACAAAACGACCAAAACGCCCTCAGATCGATAAATGAACGGGTCCAATTATATGGAAAAGATGAAGTTTCTCTAAAGTAGATGATGACGTGGCCAGATGATATCAATAGACAACAATGAGAGTAATACTGACAGAACTAACGAAACGCGCCACAAATGAATGAATGAATGAATGAATGAATGAATGAATGAATGAATGAATGAATGAATGAATGAATGAATGAATGAATGAATGAATGAATGCAATGGTGGATTGGATTAGATTATATCAGATCAGAGCGAGGTCTTCAGGCAGTAACACACAGACAGACACAAGCAGACAGACAGACAGACAGACAGACAGACAGACAGACAGACAGACAGACAGACAGACCCCCCCCCCCAACACATACACGAATGTTGATAGAGAGACGGATACGTTGTGTGATCATGGTGATAAGAATGGTATGCAAGTGCCATGATGAACTAAGGTAATTGCCTTATTGAGTAATGGGCAATGAGCCGTCAATAGTATACTTGAACGCATACTGACAATGTGATCTAACAAGTGATTCCATTTTAACTCGGTCATTTCCCCCTTTATTTTTCTATTTACAGGAGGAAACAGAGATATACTTTTTAGTAATTTTCTGCTTTGAATTATGTATAAAAGTGGTAGCGTTAGGATTAATAATGCATCCAGGGTCGTATCTTCGGAACGGCTGGAACATCATGGATTTCATAGTAGTCATTTCTGGGTAAGTTTTCTTGGAACCTTTCTTTGGGCCTCAGGAGCCCACCATTTGCTTTCATTTCTATTCCTTGTAATGGGGAGGGAAAGGCGGGGCTGGTTCTTCCTGGATTTATACAAATAGTCCTACACTATCTATGTATCACTATAGTCAAAGTATCACTTGGTTTTCAAGTTATCTGAGTTGGTCTGAATCGAGAATGCTGTTTTCCGGTGTGTGTTTAAATCTTAGTTACGAATTGTCATAATTTTTTCTTTGAGAAACATCAAAGGGATGAGCTGTAGAGTTCATGTCGTAAACATAAGGTATAAGTAAGTTAGCTAGGAATGAAGTTACAACAGGCGCGTGGCCCTGTCTGAACTTCAGACCAATCAGGAACTACATTAGTTTCTACGCCGTGTAAGACTGGTGGCAACCAATAGGATTTAAGTTTATGTATTGTCTACTTCCGGTTACATAAAGACGGACGACGAAGTGGCGTCGGGATGTGATTTTATAACAACACGTTGGCAATTTACTGTTTTGTGTGGTGTTTGTCCTACCTAAGGCAATTAGAAATGACTTGGCGACATAAACACGCGTACAACCCAGCGAAATATGGGGTAAAGTATGTGCTCTTAGAGTTTTTTCTAGTTCAAGGGATCAGCACAGCGTCTAGTCTACAAAAACGCGGCAACGTTCAAATCGTAAACTGTGCTCGTAACCTAAATTCATTAATGCATAACAAAGTATGGACACAAAATTAAATCATTGTTGGAGCGCTAGCCGGATGAGCGACTACGAATGTGAACATCCCCACTCCGAACGCACTGCATGGATGGTCATGCATGCGGGTGGGTGGTACTTCCATGGGAGCTCGGAGTGTCGTCTCTCTCTGTACGCGGAAGTACAAACAATCACATGTGTCATTACACTACACGTTTGAAACAGGAACAAATGTAAGAGTAAGGCAGGTTGGTGAAAGACATGAATCTGTTGTTATTGTTGATTTTGTATCCAACCATTGGTACTAAACATATCACAGGACAGAAGAATGTATGTGCAGTGTCTACAACCGCGTATCTAAATACAGTTCACTCCGTCCGCTAATTTCGACATAACCCTCGCCATAGACCGTAGGGTCTATGCCCTCGCCTGGTCCTGATTGGTCTGAGCGTATATGTTATCTCATATATGTGTAAAGTCAATGAATAGCAAATATTTGTATGGAATTCGTGTTAGGCTTTACTCAAAAGAAGTTTCATATTACGCTTCTAGTCAGCTAGACACTGTAGACAATGACACTTTTTTCCTTTTTATAAAAATGACTATGTACTAGTGAGCCAAAGCAGACAAAAACGAACCCATATCCTGATGTAATATCTATGATTAGTTGATCCAATGACATACAGGAAATTTTTCTATTTCTTAATATCTGATGTAGTTGATGCAGTATTAAGTGACAAATTATATTAGAATACCTTATAAGTTTATCAGTCAGTGTGCATCAAGAAATCATTGATGTAGACATTATATAAAATTTACATAGGAAAAGAATCACAAAGATTTGGTAATGCTCTTCCACCATTTTCACTATAAACGCCTGGGGAGTATTAAAAGATTTTTTCATACAATAATAATTTTTTTTACAGCAAATTTTTCTTCGATTACATGTATCTTATTTGCATATCATACGGTGGGTTTTATTATGATATTGCACAGTTCTTATTGCTGGTACTGTTTTGGGACCCATAGATACATATGAACAAATATTGAATATTAAGGCAATGCCAAGAGACTGGCGTAACAATTTTAGTTTCTACTTCTATAAAACCTACTTTCTATCATCACATCACATTAATGTAGTTGGGCAACCATTTGATATGTTTATATTATAGTTTTGGATTATTGTAAATGGAAAACAAATAATCTCTTTTGGTAAAAAGTGGGTATCACAATCAAACAGCTAAGGCCTTTCACGTAATATTCAATGTTTTAACAAAATCATTTCTAATTTATGCACCATCATGGTTTGCCTTACTTTGCTTTTAAATACAAATAAGCTGCACATATCTGGTATAACTTTCAGTTTTATCACAGTCACCACAATAAGTTTAATACATGATACAGTTTCACAGCTCATTTCAACTCCATGGTTTTGTACTCTTGCTTTGCTTCTCATTGTTATGTTTTCACACTTCCATTCATTGTTTTCATTTTTTTCTTGCCTCTTTCATGCTTCGTTCTGTCAGAGTGCTAAATACCTTTAAGATCCCACTGTTTGAAAATCCAGCTCTCCGAGCCATCAGGGTACTAAGACCTTTAAAATTGGTATCTGGTTTTGAAAGTAAGTTGAAAACTGCCTGGACAAATTCAACAGTTGCTCTGCCAGTTTTCCCTGATATAACTCTGTACCCAGTCATACTTTTGCCTGCTTTACCAGCTACCTACTAACAAAGCCTCTAGATGGACCCCTAATAAAATAGGTCGACATCCTTTTAGGAATACCCATATTTGTGACTTGAAAACTCTGGCATTGTTTCCTCAAATCTGAAATTCATCACTGATATTGAAACATAAATATACCCAGTATACATTTATTATAATGCGTTATATCCATATTTTCATATCACATTTTAAAATTGACAAATCTGCCACAATTTATTCAAATTTTGAGAGCATTGACACAATTTTTGACACCATGGATGCTATAATAATGTTGTCCAGAGGTCAAGTTACAAATAAGGTAAGATAAACTGTCATTGTACAGACATCTACGTTTGTGATTTCTTTGTGTTCTAATCCTGATGATGTCTGTACAACGATATGTCAGATAAAAAATAACAAGAATCTAATATACCACAATGGGGAGAAACCTTTAGTTGTAAGGTTCAGTAAGCCAGCAATCTCTCCCACCTTTCTCGTAGTCAATCCCACTAGTTTTCATAGTGTTTTCCCTATACCCTTATGCATGTGCTTTCAGAATTGTATCCTATATAAATGATATCACGAAAGAGGGCCAACCTTCTTCTGGAGGAGGCAGTGACAAAGTGGACTTCCGGACACTCCGAGCTGTAAGAGTTCTGCGACCACTAAAATTAGTTTCTGGTATTCCCAGTAAGTATGAGCAAGATAACCAGTGCATGTATGTATATGATCATTTTGGTGTCTTTATTTGTTGCATTCTCATTGACAGTTTATCTAATTTGGTGTCTACATCAGTTGTCACCATTGTAATTGTTAGTGTAGTGTGAAGTGAAATAGCAGAATGTTGTGTCACAAGTATGTATGTGTGTGTGTGTGTGTGTGTGTGTGTGTGTGTGTGTGTGTGTGTGTGTGTGTGAACAACACATGTGCTTCACTCCCAAGAGTGTGTATTACCGCCACCAGGACAACCTGCTAACACATTTAAATTCAATAGTTATTTTACCCAGGGATGGCCTATAGCTTAAATTTTGCCATGAGTGTTGTTTTTTACCCAAAGGGTGTCCCATTGCCCCCTCTGTACAACATGACTGCATGTTAACCAAAAAGGTGTGCTATATCTGAGATTAAACCACAAAAGTGCAATGTTGTGTTTTACCCAAGAGTGCCCCATCTAACCACAGACTTGAATGTTATGTTTCACCCACTGAGTGTCTTATCAGCCGCCTCTATACATCATCTCATTGACCACAATTATACATGGATATTAATAAATTTACACACTTTTATAATCATAGTTCACATATTTATAGTTCATATTTATTCACCAAATGTATGATATGTGATCCATTAAATTGAAAAATTAAAACATTCTTTATTTAATATCAAATATCTTGTGATTGTTATCAAACATTAGCATAAAAAGATTCCCGGCTGGTAGTGTCTGTCACTCAACAGATACTGCTAATTCCTGACATTACATTGTTGACATACAGTTTGATGATGTCTGTGTGTGTCACATTTTGGTGTGTCCAAGGGATGAAATCACATGTCAAAACTCATATGAGTAGATGTTTGGAATGACTGCAATGTCTGAGTAGCAGCCAAACTCTGTCTGTCTGTTGATTGACATTCACTGTTGTTTCACTATTGTGAGTGACTTGTCATTATGATGTCTGTTAGGTTGTGTGTCAAGGTGAATGCAATGGTATGTCAGTTAATGTCAGTGTGCCCTCTAATGATAGCAACATTTTGTTGTTGTGAGTCAAAATGAGAAAAAACTAAGAGATAGGGGAACACCAAATTTTGGTGCGTCACTAGAAATTGTGTGCATCAATGGCGCGTCAAATTGGCTTAGAGGGCACACTGGTGAATGTCATGATGTGTGTGATCGCTGATGTGTCTGGGTGAATGCAATGGTGTGTCAGGATACATTTATATATCTCAGTGAGTGACATGTGTATGTCAGGGTGAATGCTATGATGTGTGTCAGGGTGATTGCTATGACGTGTCAGTGTCATGATGTATATCAGGATGAATGCTATGTGTGTCAGAGTGAGTGTCATGATGTATGTCATGAGGAGTATCCTGATGCCAGGATGAACGCTGTGATATATGTCAGGTTATGCTGACAGATGAATGTTGTAATGTATGCCAGAATGAATATTTTTTAATGTCTGTACACCTACTTGTACATGTCAAGAATGAATGTTACCATGTTTGTCAATTTGTATGTGAGAGTTTGTCATACAATATGTCGTATTTGTTTTGTTTCATACAAGTGTATGTTGAAAATTAATTGTGGAATGGATATTCAATCTGTTGTATAAATTATCTGTATGTTTTCTTTTTTTCCCTACTACTTTACAATTTTAGCTAATCTTGTATTGAGGGAGTACATTCGGTATTTTATACCAAACTTATAACATTAAACTTGTATCTTATTTCTCTAGGTCTTCAAGTAGTATTAAAGTCCATTCTCAAAGCTATGGCACCACTATTGCAAATTGCTTTGTTAATTGTATTCATGATACTCATTTTTGCCATCACTGGAATGGAGTTTTTCCTTGGCAAGTTCCACAAGACCTGTTACCTTGTTAATACAAGTGAGTAAGATCTTCATTGCTTTCTGAGTGTGTTTTCATTTGAACCAAATCCTAAAGTATGGTCCTCAATGATGTGTTTAGAACCTGACTTACACATTACTGTAAAGAAATCTTCATGCTCTGAAAATATCAGATAATTATTTCATGAAACAGTCAAACACCTAGACTGATATATCATGTCATTGAATTTCATATATTTGTCTGCCATGGTATTAAAAGTGTGAATTCCAACACCAGAGTACTGATTTGAAAAAATTAAAAACATTGTGTTTTACTAGACAGTGAAATATAGTTACTTTTGAACGGTTGATAGAAATTATTGTGATGGTTCTCCCACGGATGTAGACTGTATGGTATGCCATTGTGTGAGGGCGCCCTGTCACAGCGTACCTTACAGACTATCATGGATCCTGATAATGTTATCACATAATCTTCTGTGTTACTGTCTCTGAACCTGGTGTTTTTTTATAACTGGAGGCAAAGTCTTAGTTGCAATGTCCCATGTCATAAAATAACCCAGTGAGTGACAGCTTAACACCCAGTGATCCCTAATATGAATGTCGCTGTCTTCAATTTTTAGTTCTGAAGTGAGTTTTTAAAACAAAGTGTATGTATACATTGCACCAAGCATTCTTAACTGGTTTCCCATGCATAGAATAAACCACTGCCAGCCTAAGTCTTATACTGTAACTTAAGATACAACTTGTCATGCCACACCTACCAGGCTTATGGCTTACTGTACAGACTACCTAAACCTGTACTCTAATACCAGAATGCTGTCTATATGATAGCCAAATTTTGTTGTTGTGGGTCAAAATGATAAAAACTGACATTTCTTGTGAGTCACCATCTAGTAAGAGATAGGGGAACACCAAATTTTGGTGCGTCTCTGGAAATTTAATATGTGCAAATTGGCTTAGAGGACACAATGTCTAACACTTGAAATTATGTGCAAATTGGCTTAGAGGACACACTGTCTAACACCCCTAACACGAATTGCCATAGTCTTTTCAATTTTTGGGGGTTCTGAAATGTTTTTTTTTCGGAAAACATGAAAAATGCATCATGACTTATGATGTATCAGTTGCTCATTGAGTAAGAGAATAGAATTTATTTCTCTTAGTATAAAGGATAGACTAAAGAACATATCAACATGATTAGAATGTACTGTCAGTGAATCCCATAGAAACGTATAGCAAAATCAAAAGTTTATGAGTCACCCCAAACTCTATTTAACTTCAGACTGTAATACCTCTGTTTGTCACAGAATCACTATAGGTGAGTTTAATACATGTTATGTGAGTACATACACGTATGCTGAATATGTTGCTGATCAGTTCACAGCTGATAAAACATATTAAATAAATTGAATTTCTTGACTGGTTTATTAACAGCTGAATACACAGATGATTCACCATCGATATGTGGAAGGGGCAAGCAATGCCCTCTGGGTAGTGAGTGCAAAGATGGTTGGATAGGCCCAAATTTTGGAATTACAAATTTTGACAATGTAGGATACTCTATGTTAACAGTGTTTCAGTGTATTACAATGGAAGGTTGGACAGATATTTTATACTACGTAAGTATTCTAATCTTGTCTTGTAATTAGGATTTGCGTAGCTAAGCGCAACTGATAGACTATTAAACTTGTATGTGTCTATGTACATATTGCATCACATAACTTTCACTTTTTTAATATGCCTCACAGTATAATTTTAGTCATGGCAGAAAGATTAGCTGTGTATCACTTTACTTACATGTATGTTATACCATGACACAATGGTGTGAGTCGAAATGCATCACAGTGTAACTTTAGGCATGACAGAAGTTAATTAGTTAATGTACATCACTTTACTTAAGTTACATGACATGATAATATGAGTTGATGCCACGACTGAAGTATATTAGCTGAGGTAAAAAAATTGTGTGTTTCCAATAACCAGACCGGCCCTAGTTTAAGCCACAGAATCTAAACGTTTTTTACATGCAAAAAATGTAAAAATTATGACAATTTGCTTCTGTTTCTGTGTAGATCTTTTTGCCATGATATCTTTGGTTACTTTATTAGAATCACATTCCAGAGAGAAATGATGTCATTTCAGCCTATAACAACACAGCCTGCATATTACATGTTTGTCCACTTCTTAATCACATAACTGTCTTCATTTACTTACTTTACACCTTATCAAACTATCACAGAAGTATTATCTTGCCTTTAAGTTAAAAAAAAAAAAAATGTAAAATAAAATAAAATCCTAACCCCACCTAACTTATTTTCTGAAGTCATGTTATCAGAACAATTTTTAAATACAGTTTTACCTAATGTACATTATTTGCAGATCATTTGATGTATTATTACATTTGTTGATTATTTGACGTATTGTTACTTTATTTTCAGACTAATGATGCAGTTGGTAGTAGTTTTACATGGATTTACTTTATACCTCTTATTATCCTGGGTTCCTTTTTTATGCTTAACCTTGTTCTTGGTGTCTTAAGTGGGTAAGTTCATTTCCATGACAATTTAGAAGAGCGGTTGGTCTCCAATTTCACTCTTTAGACTATTGTCACAGTGTAAGTACCTATCCTAGGAGGCAATGTATTTGTTAATGTCTGGGAACCATGGTAACAGAGGAGGGAAATTTAGTAAAATTGGTCAAGTTTTCCATACTATGTATCACAATTGTAAAATGACTAGGGAACTCAGGTAGATTTTACCTGCTTACCACCCTTAACAAAACACTGGTAGGGAACCCTGGTAAAATGACAGGGGAACTCAGGTAGATTTTACCTGCTTACCACCCTTAACAAAACACTGGTAGGGAACCCTGGTAAAATGACAGGGGAACTCAGGTAGATTTTACCTGCTTACCACCCTTAACAAAAATACTGGTAGGGAAAACCTGGTAAAATGACTAGGGAACGCAGGTAGATTTTACCTGCTTACCACCCTTAACAAAAATACTGTGAAGTATGTGTGTAGTCTTTGTAGTGGCTGTACACCCCTTTACACTCCGTTTGGTTTGGCCCTTGTAAGCTATATTGTCATAAATACAGTGTATTGAGAACTGTTGTAGAAATCAAACTTGAAGGCAATATGATTCAATTGAAACGACTTACATTTAACTATATAGTACTTATGTATGCTATTGCCATATGAATGGGAAAGTCAGAATTTTAAATTTCGTGTAAGTTTGTGCCTAAAATGACCTTAACATTCAGTCTTGTTACAGGAAATGTCCAGTCAGACTTATTTCTACCCTTAACACACTTATATCAACCTAAGTATGATTTTGGGTGATAAAATAGTACCTCAGTAACTTGTTGAACTTTGATATCCTGCATAGAAGCCCTACTGCACATACAGTAATATGTGTTCGGTCATTTTAGGTGATTTCGTGCAACGTCTTATGGGAAAATGTGAAGTGATTGACATCAAGTTTATCCAAATCAGAAATAAACCTGACTGGACTTTGAACAGATGTTCTCCATTTCTTCTTCTACACTGGGGGAAAAAAAAAAAAAAAAATTCATGTAACATGATTGTAATCACATGTCTGATTTCTTCTAGTGAATTTGCAAAAGAAAGAGAAAGAGTAGAAAATAGAAGAGCTTTTTTAAAATTACGACGTCAACAGCAAATAGAGAGAGAATTGAACGGGTATTTAGAATGGTTAAGCCGAGCAGAAGAAGTCATGTTACAAGATGACTCAATCACAGAGGAGGAAAAGGCAGTCATAGAAGGTAAACTAAACTATAATCCAGGGCTTCAATCCTAGGTTCTCACATCAGTGTTATCTTATCAGTGGAACTATAAGAATTATGTAGGATTTTGGCTGAATTGTGAGACAGTCTTCCGTATCCTAACAGATACAGATTGAATTTATTTCCACCAGAAACATATAAGATAATAACAATACAAAAGACAAATATCACTAATAAGAAAATGTTGTGGTGAGAACCATGGAAATAGTTCACTTGGAACTAATCTAGTCCATGGTCCTGGCAAATATGGGAAGTGGCAATTCAATTGAATGAACTTAATTTGAGTGAATTTTTTCAATGACGATGACTCCTAATTTATTTATAAAATCTATTAAAATTTGTAAAATTATTATTTCTAAGCACACAATGGTACTGTAACATCAGTCAACTCTCAATGTTTGTCATTATCATCCAGAAAAACATAGATAAGACCACGTTATTTCAGGACTACAGTAGCTGACTGTGAAATGTTGTACAGATTTGATTTTTTTGTTCTAACTGATAACATTACAGCTCGACGTCGTGCAGCATCTATGAGACAAAAGAAGATAGGTGCTGATGGTGAGGAAGAATCAGGAGAAGAAGAGGAAGACTTCAATGGTAAGTAAATTGTAAAGAGTGACAGAATCCCATGACATGTGATTGCAAGTGTGGTGTACTCGGGGTATTTGCACAAGTGCTTGCAGTGTTCTCTGTGCCCATACTGTCACAAGCGTAGCGAGTGATTGTGCACAGAAAACACTGCAAGCATGAATGCAAATACCCTTGGTACCCATACTGGAACTCACGTGACATTGCAGTGTTTTCTTCTGCACTTTCACGCACTATGCTCATAAAAGTATGAGTGCTTGCAATGCTCTCTATAGCCATAGTGTGAAGAGTGTGGTAGAAAACACTACACAGGAGTACAAATACTCTGGGTATGTATTACTCTGGCACTCACACATAATAGGGTTACTTTCAACATGTTTATTCAAAATAACAAATTTCATCAGTGAAAAAGATGTGTTCACATGAATTCTTGTACGTCATGAACCAACTGTGCACTCATTTACTTGAGACATAAATAATGTCAGTCTAATGTAGTACTTGTACCTCCCAAATATTAGTGAAAACTTGGGATATTTTTTTCACACGAAAAATGTGAAAATTTTCTTTCACAACTTTAAACCCTGCCAATTAGGAGAATTCAATAATTTTCTTGTATTATGACAATGGCAGATCAATCAATCAATCAATCAATCAATCAATCAATCAATCAATCAATCAAGTCATTTATAAAGCACCTGTATCCAATACTATTAAAGTAAAGTTAAGAGGTGCTGTACAATTACTTATACATGTTGAAAGCTCTGCTGAACAGATATATTTTAACGTTCTTCCTAACAGATGAGTTATTAGCAAGCTAACACAGACACTAAGAAAATATTTTTACTACATGTTGATGGAAGCTATCAATAGATGTTGACATAATGTCACTCACAGTAGGACAGAGAATCTTCCTCAAGTGATTGAACATTCAACCTCTTTTAGTATTTACACTATCTTGATTACAAGGTGATTATACCCACACAAACAGAGTATCACTACCACCCTCTTGTGTGATCTACCACATGCAGCAACTATTGTTATCTTAAGTTTGTCTATTTCCTTATTAAAGATTTAATCTTTTCCATTTCATACAAATTTGAATTGTACTTTCTGATTTCTTATTAACAGATATGCAATACTCCAAATCAGAAACCAAAAAAGAAAAGGAAAATCCACAATGTGTACGTTTTAAGAAAGCAGAAAAGAGATTTCGATTTATGGTGCGACGTTCAGTAAAATCCCAGGCATTTTACTGGGGTGTTATTGTACTAGTTTTTCTAAATACTGTTTGTACAGCTGTAGAACACTATCCACAGCCAGATTGGCTAACACAGTTCTTAAGTAAGTATATCTTCTATCATATCACTCAATCACAAACATTTTCTAAAGCAACTAAATCAAATCCATAGTCAAGAAGCTATCTACGGCTTCAAATCCCTAGATCTCTCTTCACCTCATCTAGCTCGATGAGAAATCATGAACCGTTAAAAGTTGTTCATGCAAATGAGTATTAAGATGTAACCATTGTACAAGTAGTGTCTTGACAAATGTTATACCATATTTGGAAATCGTGTAAATGCCCCCATTAAACGCTAACTTATTATTGGGCAGAATTCTGTGATTACCATAACTGGACGTTATGTAACTGCCCCCAATAAACACTAACTTTTTATTGGGCAGAATTCTGTGATTACCATATTTGGACATCATGTAAGTACCCCCATTAAACACTAACTTATTATTGGGCAGAATTCTGTGATTACCATATTTGGACATTATGTAACTGCCCCAAATAAACACTAACTTATTACTGGGCAGAATTCTGTGATTACCATGTTTGGACATTATGTAACTGCCCCCAATAAACACTAACTTATTACTGGGCAGAATTCTGTGATTGAGTAACAAAGACATGATGAATGTGTGGATGCATTTGAATTTGAATTTGAAATGTCATCTCAGCACCTGATTGAGCTAGACATGAGATGAGATTTGAAGCTATGGATAGTATCTAGACTACATGAATCCTGTACACAATTATGTTCAAAGGTGCTGAACATGAAAAAAAAAAAAACAACGAAAAAGAGGTCTTATAAATTTCCTTGCAAAAAAGATAAGAGTTAATGTCTTTCCTGAATTTATCAAGAGTAGTTGACATATAGTTCAACATATTATGATATCTTAAGGTGGCACACGTTGAGTTATATTAGCTTTGTACTCAAGTTATAATATTTACATAATACCTCAATCAAACTGTAATGATAAATCGATGTATACCTTCTATGACATTATAATATTGTCTTTTAGCATTGTTAGAATAGTTGATTTCAGAATAGAGATTTCCTCAACATTTTATATATATATATATATATATATATATATATATATATATATATATGATATTCTGTAATAGACCTGTTGCCGGTTCCAAGATGCATTACGCGTCTCTCCATACAATGCCATGTATTCTGTACGCGCAGGAGGGTTTGCACGCGTTACTCAGGGGGATGGTTGTCACATGACGGTACCCTGGGTTTACCCAGAAAATCCCACTCTGTCATCGATGGCGTTCAGTCTTTGTTCTATAAAATCACCCATAATTATAGAGGTCAACATGTTTTACCGCCATTTCCTGATGAAAATGTTATTTCAAATGTAATAAAGACAAAACAAGACTAAATCTAACAACATAATCCTCTCGCGCAATGCATCTTGGAACTGGAAAATCGACTATTGGATCCTTTGTAAGTTATATCTTAATACCAGGTTTGAGTTCAGTCAATTACAAGTGATAGTTACTATCGTCAGTAAGTAGAATACTGTAAGTGCCTATGAAATATACAGCAAAATTTGCATCCAAATATTGATAATCTCAGCTTGTGCCCCTGTTATCACTTTGACACTACATTGACGTATACGACGTGAATACCTGACATATACCCTCATACCAGATATGTGCTCCCTTTGACTACCATCCATGTACCCCTTTTTGTTTACAAGATCTCTTGTACTGAGTTACTGTAAACATATTCTTGCTCATAAAACATTTTGTGGAATGGCAATTTAGGATTATATTTATAGCAGACAGTACACAGGGAAAGTAGACACTACTCATAAATAACTCATCAAGTCAGCCTGCCATATTCAATGCAGCTGTTGACACTTTTCATAACAGTTGAATCTAGAAATAGGACAACTGTGTAAAGTGTGTTAGCAGGATTTATTTCCACGGGAAATAGCTGAAATAAATCTAGCTAAAAAATGTATGATTACAGTACTTGCACTGATGTACAAATAATGATATGGTTGTTCCACAGGTTATACAGAATGGGCCTTCCTTGCTTTGTTTTTATGTGAGATGCTGATCAAGATGTATGGACTTGGACCAAGACTTTATTTCAAGTCATCCTTTAACAAATTTGACTGTGTAGTAAGTATTATGACTTGTTACAACGAGTAAAAGTGAAGTGAAGCACTCTCTCTATGTGTTACACTTGTTACAATGAGTAACAGTGAAGTGAAGCACTCTCTCTATGTGTTACACTTGTTACAACGAGTAACAGTGAAGTGAAGCACTCTCTCTATGTGTTACACTTGTTACAACGAGTAACAGTGAAGTGAAGCACTTTCCCTATGTATTACACTTGTTACAACGAGTAACAGTGAAGTGAAGCACTTTCTCTATGTGTTACACTTGTTACAACAAGTAACAGTGAAGTGAAACACTCTCTCTATGTGTTACACTTGTTACGAGTAACAGTGAAGTGAAGCACTCTCTCTATGTGTTACACTAATTACAACTAGTAACAGTGAAGTGAAGCACTTTCTCTGTGTTACACTTGTTACGAGTAACAGTGAAGTGAAGCACTCTCTCTATGTGTTACATTTGTTACGAGTAACAGTGAAGTGAAGCACTTTCTCTATGTGTTACACTTGTTACAACGAGTAACAGTGAAGTGAAGCACTCTCTCTATGTGTTACACTTGTTACGAGTAACAGTGAAGTGAAGCACTTTCTCTATGTGTTACACTTGTTACAACGAGTAACAGTGAAGTGAAGCACTTTCTCTATGTGTTACACTTGTTACAACGAGTAACAGTGAAGTGAAGCACTTTCTTTATGTTTTATATTGTCTTTTCAAGTTGATGTCAGTTTCTGTATACATTATTTGTTGTGAGACTTCACAATTTTCGTGATTTGATTATTTTTTTCTCAAATATGTAAAAAAAAAAAAAAAGGTTTAGGGTCGGCGTGAAAAACTAGATGCGATCAGGTAACCAGTACCAAACAATTTTTTATTAGGCCTAATATAGAAAGTTTTCAGTCATGAATCATTGTCCATTTGTGTTTTGTACTCCAGGTTATCCTAGGAAGTATATTTGAGGTGGTCTGGACAGAGTACAAGAGTACATCCTTTGGTATTAGTGTACTCAGAGCTCTTAGATTACTCAGAATTTTCAAAGTCACCAAGTAAGTATCATGTGTAGAAAAATTCAACACCATGGGTGAAAGTATGGCTTCACTTCTCTCTTTTGCAAGAACTATCCTCTTGGCTAATTCTACAGAATTGGAATCTTAGTTCTCTTTAGTTTTATTAACTGCCAAAGATATATCCCTTGAGTACCAAGACATGTACCCCTTGACTACCAGACATATATACCCTTGACTACCAGACATATACCCCTTAACTACTAGATATAAACCCCTTGACTACCAGACACATATACCCCTTAACTACTAGATATAAACCCCTTGACTACCAGACATATGCCCCCTTGACTACCAGACATATATACCCTTGACTACCAGACATATACCCCTTGACTACCAGACATATACCCCGTAACTACCAGACATATACCCCTTGGCTACCAGATATATACCCTTGACTACCAGATATATATACCCTTGACTACCAGATATATACCCTTGACTACCAGATATATACCCCTTGACTACCAGACATATACCCCCTTGACTACCAGACATATATATACCCTTGACTACCAGACATATACCCCTTAACTACTAGATATAAACCCCTTGCCTACCAGACATATACCCCCTTGACTACCAGACCTATATACCCTTGACTACAGAGATATGTCCTGTGACCACCAGACATACACTCCCTGTTAACTTCAAATCTTTGGACAATATATAAGTTTGTGTGTGTGTGTGTGTGTGTGTGTGTGTGCGTGCTTGCATGCGTATGTGCATGCATGCGTGTGTGTGTGTGTGTATGTGTCTCTGTGTGTGTGCGTGTGCGTGCGCATGCGTGTGTGTATGTGCCTGTGTGTGTGTGCCTGTGTGCACATATGTGTGTGTGTGTGTGTGTGTGTGTGTGTGTGTGTGAAAATGACTTCATTATATTGCAATCATTGTCTCAATATTTATTCCTTGGTATTTATGGTGTTTGATGATATTGTAACCATTTCACAACTTATTTAGAATCCATAGTGTTCTAAATGAAACATTTCATCTGTAGCAGAGGATATGTATTATAGAAATACTGATATGAACAGTAAATCGGATCAGAACATATCAAACATCCAATGGGGCTAAATACAATACTATATCCATGCACTCAAGACTGCATCATACCAAGTAACTGTGAAAACACAGCAAAACTGAGTATGGTAATTACCCATGATACTAAGTATTATAAACTAATTCCCCCAAAACAGCAAACCTTACTTGCAATGTTATTGTTAAATATCCAAGATTTAAATAAACATTAAATACTCCCAAAACATGACAAACTGTAAATGTTACTTAACATATAATTAATATCCATGCTTTTCATTGAACAACTAGATTTTTTCCCAAAAACACAGCAGAACTTCAAATGTTACTTGCAATACAATAGATATCTGCATTGACACTATAAGTGTGCACCCTGAACACAGCAAACTCTGAATAATTTTTGAAATGGTTATAGATGTGTAACTACCTACTGGTGTATTTTCCCCCTTGCCAGATACTGGGCCAACATGCGCAACCTTTTAGTCTCCCTGGTTCACAGTATACGTTCCATTGTCAGTCTTGTCTTCCTACTGTTTTTATTCACTGTCATCTTTGCTTTACTTGGCATGGAGTTTTTTGGTGGAGAGTAAGTACATGTATAGTGGATAAATTAAGAGATATTCCACATAGCTTGATGTCAGTCTGATTAAATTCAGTGCTTTTACTCCATTGCAAAACAGTTCATATGAACTAGTGTCTAATACATACATACATACATACGTACGTACGTACGTACATACATACATACATACATACATACATACATGTATGTACGTACGTACATACATACATACATACATACATACATACATACATACATACATACATACATACATACATACATACATACATACACACACTACAGACATACATACCAATGGATGAAATAGGAAATATGAGCTAAAATAGAATCAGAAATACAAGGGTAATGGTATTCTCTGTGTTTCATATAACCTAATTGTATTATTTTTTTATATTTGACCAACTGTCAAAATTTCTGATTTCTCATTGCCATGATAAGGATGACAAATTTAAAAAATGAGCTGTTCGAGGAAGTCTTTTTTGCTTTTTAGATCACCAATTTGAAAGTTTTTATGAAGAGAAATAGAAAATTGCCTTTGTTTGATGTACTGAGTCCATATAATGTGGATAAATCAGCTGATGGAGTAAATACACTGATTTGATGGTTGACTTTCAGTTGATGTGATTTCTTTTCAAATTCTCTTTTGAAATGCTTTCACAAATCACGTATCATAAGTGAATTGAGAAATAAACCTATAAGATAGGCAAAATTGATTTAAAATATTCCACAAATAAGTGGAGTTGATAACACAAGTCATCAAAAAATATTTGTTAATTACTAGGCTAAAACTATATTATTAAAATAAACAGTCATGATACTATGAGATGTGAAAGCTTCCTATCAGAGATTTTGAAAAAAAAAAGTGAAATGTAATTGACAATATTGATGAACTAATATCGTTTTATTTTATGATTCCCCCCAACCGCATCACAGACATTGGTCGTCATTACGGAACCTAGTGGTATCATTGTTAAGTAGTATGCGCTCCATTGTCAGCTTGCTGTTCCTTCTCTTTCTCTTCATCCTCATATTTGCACTGTTGGGGATGCAACTCTTTGGTGGCAGGTAAAATGATCAACTCCCCACAGATATCAAACACCCAGGTTTTTGGATACAAAAACATGTCTTCTACTTCAAGTTAATTCAAGTATATAACCGACTTTTCCTTTATTTACAAATCACTTTTATTCTACTTCTTATAGTATAAATATTTTGTAAATATTAGAAATGGAAAAGGTCTTAATGGATGTAAAACTCACTATTCTCACGTAGTAAACTATGACTAATGATAAACACTCTATCCTAAAATAAATTTCTTGGTTTAAAATAATCTGATTTTCAGATACAGATAATGTTTTCCTTCCATGTTAAAGACAACAGATGCTTATATTCTTTTTAAACCGTGTAACTATAAATGGAAGTAGAAGACAAGTTTTTTTATCCATTCCTCGGTATTCAGTTTTTGATGTTTGACTATTTTTTACTTTTATTTTGGTTCAAATTGTAACAATGTGAACTCATTTTTTGAGGTACTGTGCAGATTGCACAGTCCATACTATAGTTTGTTTTTTGACCATCAAAACATTAATTTTGTTCATTTATTCATACTTTCAAAACTCTATTTCTCATAACTTATTAAAAAAAATAACATTCTTGCAGCTGCTGTTATTAATATATTAAAAATAAACATTCATATATGTGTTTATCATGCTTTGCATCTTGATATTCCATTCTGCTATCTGAAGCGCTACTAGATATTTTGGATCAATAACACATTGGTAACTAAGGCAATATCCATAGCGATGATATTGGTTACTATGGCAATATCCATGCCGATAGTAAACAGCTACTAAGTTTTGTAAAGTATAACTATGGTTGTCGTGGTTATCAAATCAATATGCATGGCGATAGTAAATAGTTACTAGGGTTTGTAAAGTATAACTGTGGTCGTCATGGTTATTATATCGATATCCATGGCGATAGTAAATAGTTACTAGGTTTTGTAAAGTATAACTAATTGCCATGCCTGTGTACTTATACAACGTATAGAGAATGGCTATGCTTTGGTCAAATATGGAGGCTAAACGTCACCTTTTTTATCATTAGCATTTTAAGAATAACATTTTTGGTTTGAACAGTTTCCTTAAAAGGCATTGTTTAGAGTGTGTGTTGTATTGACTTAGGAACATACTCATGGTACTAACACTTACTTCAACTACTGGCAATATTTGAGACATTTTGATATGAAAATATGACATTTCTTTTAATAATTCCATGTTATTCTGCTATCAAGCAAATCAGTGTCCTCTCCAATGATAACCAAAGTTTGTTGTTGTGAGTCAAAATGAGAAAAACTGTCATTTCTTGTGAGTCACCACCACATAGTAAGAGATAGAGATACACCAAATTTTGATGTGTGTCTAGAAATTGTGTACGTCAGTGGCATGTCAAATTGGCTTAGAGGGCACATTGCCATCAATATATCATATCTTATGTATCATATTATAAGTGATGTTACTAATCAGTTTGACCAGGGCATAGAAACTGATGACATAGAAAGTGAAAGATATTGACAAACTTTGGAGCTTTGGGGCATAGTCAGACGTAGCAATTGATCTTTAATTCCTGAGAAACACTTTTGTTTAGAGACGGTATGTTGCACACATTCTAAAACATTGGTGGCGCCCTTTACATCATTCCTGGAACAGTTGGGTCCACCATAAGGTGATTCAACTCATCTTTTGAATTTAATTTTGATGAATCATTTTTGTGAAAAGTATTTTTAATAATTTAAAATGAAAGAATATGACATGATAAATGAAAGACAATCTCAGCATTATTTGTGAAAGAAAAAAAAGGTGAAGAACTACATTCTTGCAGATGCTGTAATACCTGTTTGAAATATAAACAAGATGGTGTCTATTAGATATGTGTTTGTATGCATAGTAAATTGCCAAACTATTTCAGTGGTTGAAGAGCGCCACCAGTGGTCAAAGTGTACATGTTACATTGCATTCTCTATTATTAATAGGTATTACAAGAAACAGGCACTTAAAGCCCTCTTGTAATATCCGTGGTCTCCCTGAACAATGTAACCATAGCACTGAGCCCTCTTGTAATTTCTGTGCCCTCCCTGAACAAGGTAACACAAGTATTGAGCCCTCTTGTTACTTCTGTGTTCCCCAAAACAATGTGGCAGCGGCAATGAGTCCTCTTCAATTTATTTGTAACCTCTTGATATTGGAAAAGGCACTTATCAGTCTCTTGGCCAGAGATCAAAATTGTAGTCAACAGTCCTTGGAAAGCCAGCTTTCATCTTTAGACCACAATGTATATATTCAGATACCCCAGCTATTAACTTTCAAGGGCTGAGGAGGGAGGGAAATTGAAGCAGATAAATTTTATGCTCCTTATTTGGGAACCTTAGAATAGCTCAGGTTTTCTCCCTTATTTTTAAAAAACAATTTACAATTTTCTGTGTCAGGTTATTTGTCTGTGTGTCAATACTTGAATGTGTTTAAATTGATGTGAATGATTTGATATGTTGTTAATCATTGCTTGTTTCCTGTTCAATACTATGCTGGGTTTTTTTTCTTCCGATAGTTTCAATTCTGAATTCGGTAAACCAGCCCATAATTTTGACACATTTCCAATAGCCTTGATGACTGTGTTCCAGGTATGTCCACACTTCTATGTAACTACTAGATTCATCATGCTTGATGCTATTTTTGAGTTTGGGTATGATATGGATTGTGTTTCGGCCAGGGTTTGTAGTGATTGTTATAATTATAATGTTTCAGACAGGACGAGAAAAAGATAAGTATGAGATAGGAAGATTTAGCATAATTAGACATAGGTCAAAGCTAGATCAACTTTGTATATATCTTTTGTCAATGAACTTTGGCTGATTGAAACTTTGAGGTCACAGGAACATTTAAAAACTGAATTTTGATTGTAATGATTGACGTTTCAGATTTTAACTGGTGAAGATTGGAATGCTGTAATGTACGATGCAATTGAAGCCAAAGGTGGTATTCCTGTTGGAATGATATATTGCAGTTACTTCATCGTTTTGGTGCTTTTTGGTAATTGTATCCTTAGCATTGAGCCTGAAATTGAACATGATTTCATGCCATCAAAACACGTAATGGTAATAGACTTGGACACTTGAATCAGGACCTACTTGAAAAAGATAATTGAGAAACATTAGAAATATTATGTTATAGTACACAGTATGTAGGCGTGTGCCTTCTTTAATTGTCTTTATAAGCAACAGTTCTTTGAGGTGCCAAACATGGATACACACTGAAAACAAAACCCTTAGGTCCCCAGTATTTCCAGCTGAATGAAGCTAAATAGTGGGAAATAATAGAATTATACCTGCACAAGCATAATTTATGAAAAATCAGGAAAAATATTCTTTTGAACATTTTGACTTGTATTTCGAGCACTGCAAACAACAACGATGTAGAGTTGCATTGTTGTGATGTAGATAACAGTGTGAGAACATGAATGACACAGTTTTTATTTGAACATGTCCAACTCTTGTGTGTGGAATAATTGTAATGGACATTTTGAATGATGTTTCCTTGACAAGCTGTGACTAGATACTCTGTTGAATGTCTTCCTTGCCATCGCTGTGGATAACTTAGCCAATGCTCAAGAATTAACCAAAGACCAAGAAGAGCAGGAAGCCGCACTACAAGAGAAACTGGAAAAGGAAAGAGAACATCTGAGGTCTACACCCTCTGTCAATATCTATCCACCATCACCTACACCAAGTAAAAATCTTGCAATGTGAGTATACCCTTAGCCTGTATTATTACATGTATAACAGAGATTACTTGCACCACCTATGCCACTTGAGTTCCAGTGTGGATAGTGTCATTTTTATGGAAATTTGTTGTTCCAGATAAACATAACAGAACACGATCATGCACTTTCCTGTAGAACAAATGACCACATCCTCATTTGCATATCATTTGCATAGAGGTATGCTATAATGTTTTCAGTATTGTAATGCAGTGCAAATTCCACTAGAATGATCGTGCACTGGTGCATGTCCATTTGTACAGTATGCCATGTATGTAATAATGTTTTCGGTATTGCAGTATGACTCATATACATTAATGCAAGTTATTAAATATAATGTAATAATACCTTCACAGAGAGGATGGTAAACTCAACAATAAAGAAGAGAAGAGAGTCAATGGTGATGGTAAGGAGATGGACCCAGAACAAGGAGACGATCCTGGTAAGCCTATTTTTTTATATCAATTTCATCCATATAGGTTTTAGGTAGGAATTGACCCCGGAGAACTGACCCATGGAATAATCATTTTCCCTTTATACACGGAAATCATCCTGTATATCTTTTTAGTGGGATTGACATGTTTACATGTTGCTCTTCAGGAATGATAGCTGATAAAGTTATTAAAATCCAAACAAAGAACATTTCTGAGTAACTGATGTGATAGTTATAATAATTATGTCAGTGCCTGAACTTAAAAGGACACTTTAGGCAAACGTCAGTCATTTAGTCCAAAGCGAAGCTAAGGATATAGTAACTGATGTTTGCCCCAAAAGTGCCTTTGCGATGAACAGCGTCTTTGTGATGGTTTTCAGATTGTGGACAGTTTCATTGATGGTTAACAAGTTTGTAAACACTTTCATTGATGGTTAACAAGATTACAGACAGTTTCATTGATGGTTAACAAGTTTGCAAACATTTTCATTGTGTTAAAACTGTCCTGTTAACTGGAATGTGTCCTGTTTACGAAAGTAAGAGATGTGGTTGAAACAATGGGGATGTGACGATGATGAGTATTAGATATTTAATTCTTTGTGTGTAATATTTCCCATAAAGTTGGGGCAAATATCTCCTGTCAATGCTCTTTGTTATTTCATCAACAGACCACAGAGATGATGAGAAGGAAGGAGAGGCAGATGAAGAAAACTCTTTTGCACCAAAGCCCATGGTCCCGTACAGCTCATTGTTTCTATTAAGTACAACTAACCCGTAAGTCGATAATCTTTTATTTTTTCCAGATTGACTCCTGTGTCTCCTGACTGTCACATGTATGTCTCTTTTAGATACACAGTGGACAGTTCGGTTCAAAGAAAGACATTAGCACTGAACAATTAAATCATTACATGATGATCAAGGTCTGTAGTAGATG
The DNA here is from genome assembly GCF_964340395.1 of Glandiceps talaboti. Classification (NCBI taxonomy): domain Eukaryota; kingdom Metazoa; phylum Hemichordata; class Enteropneusta; family Spengelidae; genus Glandiceps; species Glandiceps talaboti. The sequence goes on along the minus strand of NC_135558.1, from coordinate 2,757,426 downwards.
AATTTGAACATCGCATTTGTTTCCAATTTACTGTTTCAAATTAAAGTAACAATATTGTGCTGTCCTAGGTACACATGTTCTAATTTACACATCTCTTTCTTTGGTTACAGATTCCGTAAAGCAGTTCATTTTATATGTACCCTCCGTTATTTTGAGTTTTTTATTATGGCTGTCATTGGAATGAGCAGTATTGCCTTAGCTGCAGAAAATCCAGTAGATCCAAATGACAAGCGGAATAAGGTAAAGAAGTTTTCATGAGTTAGTACTAGTCAAAGTGTAAATTCAACCATCCTTGTTTCATATAAATTGACATTGAATAATTATGTGAGTTGATAGGGTCAAATAGACCAAGACTGATTATGTCTCCTGATAGACACATAACATGTATGATATCTTGATAAAACATGTACAGCTCATGATAGACACATGTGCATCTCCTGATAGACACATGTACATCTCCTGATAGACACATGTACATCTCATGATAGACACATGTACATCTCCCGATATACACATGTACATCTCCTGATAGTCGCATGTACATCTCCTGATATACACATGTACATCTCATGATAGACACATGTACATCTCCTGATAGACACATGTACATCTCATGATAGACACATGTACATCTCCTGATAGACACATGTACATCTCCTGATATACACATGGTACATATGTGGAACATGCAGTAACATAATTGTAATGTTCTTGTCTGTTTGCTTCTATTTCAGATATTAGAGTATTTTGATTACGCCTTCACAGCTGTATTCACACTAGAATTGGTGCTGAAGATCCTTGACCTTGGCCTAATTCTACACCCTGGTTCCTATTGTAGAGATTTTTGGAATATTCTAGATGCTACTGTTGTCATTTGTGCTCTGGTTGCCTTTGCATTCCAAAGGTTAGTGTAACAAACCTGTCATTCATCAGACAGTAGTCGGCACATTATTAACCTGTTCCATTCCACAAAATAGTAGTTGTACAAAAACTGTAAGAAGATTGGTTGTTAAGAAATTTTAATTTAGGTTAAAAATGGATATTGAGCAAGTTCAAAATAGTCAAAAGGTGTATAGTTATTCATATTATGATGATGATGATGATGATGATGATGATGATGATGATGATGTTATTGTCATAATGATCTGATGTTTCATTTATTAGATGTTAATGTATAGATAATATCGTTACAATGCCCCTTTTTGGAGATCGATCCTATTGGTTAAATACAAGGCTGGTACAGTGGTAGCATAGTCATCAATTAATTGAGTCATGCAGAGTTGAAATCTTGTGTTGTACTTAATATACGGTGTAACTTTTAGATGCTTCTTTGGGTTGACATGTTCCTCAAACTTGTCTAGAACATATTTAGGTACAGTACTTTTGTCACTTTCTTCTCCAGAGAATAGGCTTTTCCAGACTGCAAACAGGAAATTGAGAATACAGCACCCTCGCTCAGATTGGGGTATCATCACCTCATAGTACCGTTTCTTAAAAGCTTTGTTCCTTGTATTCTGTAGAAGTGTAAATCAGGGATGTTTTTCATATTGTTCAGACATCGAGGAAAGCAGCAGTGCTCTATGATTAACCGGGTAACCTATACCATGTATACCCCCAAGGTACACACAGACCGGAAGTAGAGTGCCACCATGGCAAAGTTTGGAAAGTCTTATTCAAATGTGTTGAATATTTCTTCCAAACCAGTGATGTACTGAAGCGCCTTACATTTACCTTCATTTGACTGATTACGAAAGTGTCACGTCAAGATAAGCATTCCATAGATTCTCTCCATTCTTTAATACCATCTTTCTGCTTTGTTGCCTTCAGTGGCCAAATCCATTTTCCATGCTAAGTTTAAATAGTACTTGTACACAGTCAAGCATGGGCATGTACTCTAGAGCATAAGGTAACAATTCTCATTGTATTAAAGTCATTCTTTTGTCTTTTTATTTTGTTTTCAGTGATGGCTCAATCAGTGCTGGCAAGAATCTCAACACTATCAAATCATTGAGGGTGCTAAGAGTGCTGAGGCCGCTCAAAACTATCAAGAGAGTCCCGAAATTAAAAGTGAGTCTTTTGTTCTCTCTTTGAAAACATATCCCTTTCACTGACATGTTATGAATTTATGAATTCAAGATATCTTTTTAGAAAACTACCAAAGGCTTATGTTATTAAAGTCATTTTCAGCATGGACAGGTCATGTGTCAAATGGACGTGACGGATTCCCACTTAAATTAAAAGTTTGTGTTGAAGAATGTACTTCAATGATTGAAGGGTTGTCAGTGGCCGAGTGGTTAAACCACTTGCGTCTTACCACTGCAGCCGGGTTCGAACCCATTCAGGGTTTGATTAAAATTTATCTCGCTGTAAGTAAGAAGAGTGTCGTTCAGTTTGACTCTACTGAACAACACACGTTTTCCACGGGTACTCCTGTTTCCTCCTGCATTAACACTGAACCCACAAGGTTTTCCCCGGGTACTCTGGTTTCCCTCACTGGACTTCTTGGGAGATAAGTGTTTAATATATTTAAAGAACTATCCAGTATAACTAAAGATTATTTATTGTCTTCCTCCTTTTCCAGGCTGTGTTTGATTGTGTTGTGAACTCACTGAAGAATGTACTCAATATCCTGATAGTCTATCTGTTGTTCCAGTTCATCTTTGCTGTCATCGCAGTACAGTTGTATAAAGGCAGATTTTTCTACTGCAATGATGAGTCTAAGATGAACAAATTAGATTGTAGGTAAGGCAAAGACTACATTTATTAATTAAGAACTTTTATGTTTACACTCTCCCCATGGACTTAAAGTCGTGTTCAAACTTGAAATCTTTTAAAATGAAATGTAAGTCATATCTTTTAAATGGCTGTATGGATGATGATTGGGTATATATTTTAGATTATTTTGTAATTTTATTAAAAACAATTTTATCATGGCTTCCTACTTGAAAAATCGATGTGAAACAACAGTGACCAAGTCTGTACTTGTAACCCAATCAATACATTACAAAAAGCTCAAAAAATGTGTAAAAAGTTTGTTGGTACATGTATGGTATGTGATAATGTTTTGTTAATTAAAGTTGTTCTTTTTCCATTACAGGGGGCAATACTTCAAATATAGAGATGATCAAATTGTTGGTGTGGAGGACAGAGTTTGGAAAGTTCGTAATTTCCACTATGATAATCTGATAAGTGCTATGCTGACATTGTTTGTGGTATCAACAGGAGAAGGATGGCCAGGGTAAGTGAAATAGCTCGCGAAGCGGCCACGTAGCGGCTCAATGACTAGTAAGCATGCGTGTCCTGTATACTATGCAATGTTTTTTGTGTGGTTTTACCCAAGAATGCATTGCGGCGCAATGACATGTGCGTTCTATATACTATGCGGTGTTTTTGAGTGGTTTTACCCAAGGATGCATTGCATCTCAATGACTAGTACGCATGCACGTCCTGTAAACTATGCGATGTTTTATGGGTGGTTTTACCCAAGGATGCATTGTGGTGCAATGACTACGCATGCGCATTCTATACACTATGTGCATTCTCCACACAGAGGGCACTATCTACAATATTATCGTAAGGCAGCCAGTCACAAATGAATCTACCCTGCGTGAGCTTTTGGGCTTTGCCTCGTTATGATATTAAAGACATTTGTCATATATGACAAACATAGCATAACTTGATATACTGGGGAGCGTATTGATCACAATCATGATTTCACGTTTAATAAATACCAATTACAATCCTGATTGGTAATCACAGTAATCATGCCCCGAACTGTGATTGACGTGACTACAAGATGACGGACAATGTGATATCATGAAGGGATCACGCGCGTGGCTGACAGCTAGTTAGAAATTATGAAAAATATGATGTAAATAAATTGTGTTTGGTCAGATTGGTAATTTGTTATCATTGTAATCATTTTGACGGTGTAAAATCATTTAACACACTTCCCATGTTGTCTTAGAATGAGGAAGACATAAAACATCATTAGCATATCTAACTTGTTGTTGCTACAATTGTGCCAAAATCCACAATTGTAACGTATTTCACAAACTCTACTGTGTAGAGCCTCAATTCACTAATTTTATCAGTAATTTTCAAGTAAAAAAATCCTGTCATTTCTTGTCATGTGTAAACACAATATGTGTATACATGTATATATCACAGAATTATTGTCAAGTGCATTAGCTAATTTGTGCCTTTTGACAATTTAAACTTTGACCTTAAAGGTCAAATGTCAAAATATGGCCCTTTGCACATCATGGAAATTAGGTATGCGATATTGAAGTACAGAATAAAAGCTGTGCTTGCCAGGCAAATAGCCACTGCAGATTTCTATCTAAACTGGTGAAAAGATACTACTATTGTTAACCAAAGGAGGTGTGTGTTTTCACACCGATACGGCGATAAAACAAAACATCGGACAACCTCTGATGACTTTCTATTTCAATTGAGAGTTTCAACTCAAAGATACCGACCATTATACATGGTATAATTACCAAATTGGGCTGGTAATAGGTGGCCGCTGACAGCGTTAAAGAGGTGGTCGTTCTATCAAGTGTCATTAACATGTAAAATTGCACGGGACTGCCACAAAATGACCGCTTAGAGAAGGTGGCCGCGCTGTCAGGGTGACCGCTAAGACAGGTTTGACTGTATGTGTATACGAGGCATTTGATAATGCAAATGTTTTATTTTTTCTGTAGAATTCTACAATGGTCCATGGATTCAACAAGTGAGGGACAAGGCCCACTGCCATATTTCCGTATGGAGATGGCAATCTACTATGTGGTTTATTTTATTGTCTTTCCATTCTTCTTTGTCAATATCTTTGTTGCCTTGATTATCATCACTTTCCAAGAACAAGGAGAACAGGAATATGCTGAAGGTGACATTGATAAAAATCAGGTATGTGGTCCTGTTCAGTGTATCCTCCATGTGAATTTGACGCATCATTGATCAAAACACAGCAATTTCGTGTAAAGCACCCAAATTTGGCATTCCTTCATCTCATATTGTGTGGTCACAATCTAAATATGAGTAACATGATTTTTTTCTAATGGGGTGTCAATGATTATTATTATTTCACCAGTCTTAAGAAATGTAGGGTCATTCAGGTCATGAGAAACACAGAATTAAGTACGACTGACTTAATTAAAATAGTCAACTTTTAACCAACAACAAAAGTAACTCTGTTTATCACGTATGAATCCTTGTAAGAAAACAGTTCTCTGTGTTTGATTTGCAGAAAGCGTGTATAGAGTTCTGTATAAATGCCAAGCCCACTCAACGGTACATGCCAGAAGATAAGAATACAGTCAAGTTTCGCATATGGCAGCTGGTAGTATCGACGTATTTTGAGTATTTTATTATGAGTCTTATTGCAATGAACACTGTCATTCTAATGATGAAGGTAAGAAAATAAACCAATTCAATCCATCCTTTCCAATCAATGCAAGAACTGAAATATCAGCTATATTATATCCTTATATATATTTTACCATGAAGTGGCTATATGGATGACAAGTGGGTATTTATTTTGGATGTTTATCTACTTGAAAAAATAATGTGAAATAACTTGTACATAGTTGATGTTTGCAATGCAATAAATTGCAACAATATTTGAAAAAGCGTAAAAAGTTATTGTATGTACAATAAGAAACTTTACTCATTTTGTAGTTTTTTGTAATTTATTCAGTCACAAATAGGGATTTGTTATTTCAAATTATTTTTCAAAAACATAGAGTTCTTTCATCAGTTAAAACTCCAAAATAAATACCCATTCGTCATCCATATGGCCACTTTAAAAAGTGCTAAAAGCTTTTATGTTACGTACTGTAACGTAAAAGTGTTGATAAAATACAAACCTTCACCTTTTTACGATACCACATTCCTCCATTTACTTACCCCGACAACTCTTTACTTTGATATGGCTTCTTGAATAATAGATAAATTCAACACTATTTCAGATAATACTAATCTTCAAGAATATTTGAGAAATATAATCATTATCTAGTGATATGCATATGAATTGAAATTCTATGATTGCCAAATAATAAATATATATCTTTTAATCTTGCATCATTTCCAGTTTCTGTGTTTTTTATAAATGGATTATCTAATTTTGTATACCTTGAGGACAATTGCACAATGTCACACAAGCTGAATAAATGAATTATGTTCATTTAGGACAAAAACCCTTCCCCCTCCCCCTAAGCAAACTTTCACAAGTGTGACATAGACACATTTATATATAATCAATGGAGTGTTGCAAGTTGGTAAACACAGTAAAATACTATCGGAAACCCAGCGTGTACATCATATCAGAAGTAAATTTTGATAAAGTTATCAATATCTCAGTAGTAAATACAGAACCTGTTTTCATTGAAAGAGTGAAAGTTTTTGAACGTAGGTTAGAAGTGCGAAAATGAAGTTCAGCAATCACATTGATGCCAGTCCTACCTCCCCCCGAAGTTTGTTTATTGAGCTTGTGTATTAAAAATTGTGTGATCGTCCCTTACACAATCCAAGGTTATCACATTCGAACAAAATACTTTGTTTTTATAAAACTTTAACCAACTTAATTTTTTTATTTTGTTTTGTAGTTCTATAAACAGACTGTGGAATACACCAATGCTCTCAAGTATATGAACATTGGCTTCACTGTCTTGTTCACTATAGAGTGCATTTTGAAAATGCTAGCATTTGGTCTGCGGGTAAGTCAAACCATTTGGTACTTTTACTATGATGAGAGAGAGATATCAGAAATTTAAATGTATGGCCAAGAATTCAAAGTCATCCCTGGCCAAGTGCAGTTTCAGTGACAAACAAAACAAAAAACTAGAGACTGTATCAGTTGACTAATACTTGTAGCAATGAAAACACTGTAGATGTAACATGTAAACATCACATACACAGTATGGACTCTTTATTTAGTTAATAATGATATAAACAGTAACTGCATGAAAGAAACAGTTCAGTTGGCTGCTGACCATGGATTCTATTTGAACTTCAAGAAATTATACCTCATGTCTGTTGTAATTGTAGTAGTATGCATGCTGTTACTGTTTATATCATTAACGTAATAATGAGTTGACACTGTGTAAGTGATGTTTGTGTGTTATCTATATGGTGTCTATCTCAACATGAAACCTTGTGATCAGGCTCACTGATCTTGATAGTTCATTTTATTAGATTGGGCAAGCTTCTTCAACAAGAGCTTTAAATATACTGTGGACCAGTTTTAGTTTTAGTAAACTTGTAATTTGAAGAACAAGCTCTTGTCTTATTCGACTTTGTGAACTTTATTTTGGATTTTGACATTTCATTTTATTGGATAATTCTGTTGATTAACATCAATCAAATTTAAAATTGACAATTATTGTGTCCTTTTTGTTTTTTTATTTGACTTTGTAAAGTTTATTTTTGATTTTGACATTTTGATTCAATTCTGTTGATTGAAATCAAACTTTAAATTGACACAATTATTGTGGCCTTTCCTGTGAAACTAACACAAATGTATATTTTGCTTGATTTGTAGAATTATTTCCGAGCAGGTTGGAATGTGTTTGACTTCATAACAGTGGTTGGTAGTATAACGGATGTCTTGGTATCAGAATTTGGTGTAAGTACTGCACTTCATTTGGATGTTTTCTGAGATTTAATGTCAATAGATGATGTCTTTACTGTAAAGCTAAGAAATCATTGATGTACCTGTTCGTATTTCAGGTTTGTTTGTTGCAGAACACATTGACAGAATTCAGTAACAACTCATAAAGAACAGTTTTCTGTATACTCACAACTTATGATCAAGTTTACAGTTTGGTTATGCAATTTTCATAAGTATATTTTTGAAAAAAAAAGAGTGTTCTAAAAAATGAACTGAACCAAAACAATTGAACTGTGTTCAAGTTTACAATTTGGGTATACAACTTTCTGATGTATTTTTTGAAAAAGAGTGTTCTAAAAACTGAATTGAAAAAAAAAACTGATTGTAAAAGTTTATTTATGTGAAAAAGTATCCAATAACTTGTTTGTAGTGAGTATAGTCATTGTACTGGGTAACAACACTCTAACAACAGCTGTTCAGGAATCTGTTCACAATTCTGTCAATCACTATAATGTTTTCAAATATGAATAATAACTTATTATATCATAATATTGTTCCATATTTCTTCTATGTGTTACAAAAATGACTAAAAATGCAATGATAGTAATATTGAAAGTATCCTGTTCATTTTTCTAGATGAATATATTTTATGCATATATCTGTCAAGTGAAAGTTTTCATGTACAGTATAATTACAAGTTTTTCTTGTAATATTTACTTATTTTTCAAGTGACATCTGATATAAGAATTGAAATAATGATGTTTTCCTCACATGATTAGTCATGTTCACTTGTGACTTAAAAAGAATATAGTTTAGTATGACTGAAGTCTACCGGTAGAAGTCCTATGCTTGAGGAGTAGTATAAATGCCCACACCAGAACACCTTCAGCATGCCAAGATTCCCCGGCACAAACGCTGTAGATTCAAAATCATTTCCATATGAAAAGATACCTTACTTGAGGTGTGAACTGACTGTCAATCGGTGATTGCTCTGACAAATATCACTGTTTGCCCAGGTTTCAAATCCCACGGGTTTGTCGGGTGGTGTCAATTTCTTAAACATTGTGATCTTTTGTTCCACTTGATCGGTAGTTCATTTAGTCTCTGGGTGGTCATCAGCCATTAATTCGGTAACGCGGAATATGTCCGCGTTCAGGGAATTAGCCAAGATACATGGTTTGTGCCGGCCAATCCTGTCATGCAGTTAACATGAGGTGTCTTTTATCATACAAAATCAGTAACTTTACCACATATATGTATTATTTATAAACAATACAAGATTAGTTATAGTTCATTATACCATGCATGAGCCAAGTTGAGAAAAAAAGTAATATATAGTTTGGTCGTTTTATGTCACTACAATGTGTGTCTACTTCACTGATTTTTCTGTGTTCAAAATATGACTCAAAATATTCCAAATTGTAATTAATTTCCCCAATTTTTCTTTGATGTTACTGCCACCGGTATAATTATGTTATCCTCCAATATTTTTCTTCTTTCAGCCGGAAAATACTTGTGACCTAAGGGTTGTCACTACTTGTCTAGCGACGCGTAGTGAAAAAAAGGCCCCTTAGGTCACTCATATTTTCCTTGACTGAACAAAAACTAAATATTGGGAAATAACATCTAAGTACATCAACATTTACAGACACTCAGTGTGATTGAATGGTGCTGAGTTGGATACTTCATCATACCCTAATGGATGTCCAATCCTGAGAGACTGTGTTCTTTGCATTCATCTCTTATGAACAGTGCCCTCTGTGTTCAGTGTTGTATACTGGTTGAAATGAAGCCAGAGTTGAAAATCTTGTTAGTTCTGAGATGTACTTCGACATGTCTTCCTTCCTACACAACAACAACATATCTAGTGTTGTATATGTGTTATGTGTTGCCCATGGGGAAATGTGTCATTTTGTTGATAAATAAGTTCAAAAAAGAGCTTGAATTATTTAACTAGGTTGGTACCTCATGTGACATTCTTCAAAAAAGTTGAATTCAAATTTCATTGTATCCTGAATGTACACATAATATTGTTTTGTCCAATGAATTACTCTTCCATCATGCAGCAAAATGAGAATGTATCAATGATTGTTTTTCTCGTGGTGGGTGATGAAAAATTGTATATGATTAGCAAAGTATTGAAACAATGCAAGTAATGTAAATCCTACAAATGACATCCTGTCACTTAGCATCTTAGAACAAACAAGTCAACAACATTGTATGGTATTTGTGTCAGTATGATCTGTGTCTTGTCAATGTGAGAATGATTTACAATCTTTGCTCCCTAATACAGATATGCTTTACCACTAGGGGGCGGTATTGATGTTTCATGTATTGCCACTAGAGGGCAGTCTTGCTATTTAACAACACCACTACTAGGGGGCAGTCTTGCTATTTAACGCCACTAGCGGGGTGGTATTGATTTTTCATGTATTGCCACTAGAGGGCAGTATGATGTGAAATTGATAAGTATACTCCGCAACCTGGTAAAGGTGATAGTAGTTGTTGCACAGAGAATTCCCAACCTGTACTACTTACTACTTTTCCTCTGCAAGCAAGCAAGCAAACTCTCCCTGGTTTACCCCCCTTAATGACCTTTAACCTTTTAACCTTTGACCCTTTCCCATTAACTCTACACCAATGTATCTTCTTCGTTTTGGATGGTATTAACCACCTAAACAGGCAGACAGTGTGAAAGTGAGTAACATACTTCAGCAGATGGTCCATATCCAGCATAATCTCACCTTCACAACTCTCCAAATCCATGTGTTAAAATGTCACAATCAATATATAATTTCAACCTAGCGCTTGATCTAACTCTGTGCTCTTTCTCTTTCTCTCTCTCTCTCTCTGTGTCAGCCACCTTACTGCCTTCCAGCTTCTAGATCACACAGTCACGATAAAAATAATTGTGGTCCATTACTTTTCGACAGAGAAAATGAGAGGTGTTAGAATGATTGAATTGTTTGATTGGATAATAATGAAAGAATGAGTGCCAAATGGCATGCCATCAACACTACATTGACGTGCTATCTCATGTTTGCATGTTTTCTCTCCCTTTGTCTCTTTCTCTCTCTTTCTCTACGTGTTTTTTCTCTCACTAGGAAGCGGTAAGCATGCCACCTCCAACTTCCCCTAAATTAATTCATACTCACAGGGCTTTGGCCCAAATCACACAAGTTTGTTGTTAAATTTAGTTACAACTCACACCAACATTAACTCAGCCAATAGGAACTAACAAACTAATATAGTAGAGTGGGTGATGGACTTTTTTTGTTCTGCTTTGTATTTGTCTTTGTTTTTTTTGAATAACCTAGAGGTGCTATAATCAGTGTGTTGTTAACTTCAAGTGCATTTTATGTGATAAATTTGCTTTGTAGAGTTTCTCTTTGTCTAATATTGTGTTAGCATTGTAATGGTGTTGCCAAGTAATCAGACAGTGGTTGCATTTGTCAGTTAAATCTCTCTATGAACCATAACCTATGTATTGGCCTATTTTTTATAATTTTTTTTGGCTTTTACTGACACTAATTCATACTGAGTGTGCATTGAATATTAATACTGCATGGAATTGACCTTTGACCTAAGGTGCTATGTACCTAACACAAGGCATGATATTATACATTTGCTATGAAATCTTTTAGATCCAAACATTAACACACATAGTGCTGTAAAGACATTTACTGCAAGGCATTGATTCTTTGAGTTCACTCACAATCATTTTTAAATGTCAGAATACAAATTATTTCATTAGTTAGTCTTGGATCTTCCTTTTTATTTTGGCAAGTCGTTTGAAAAACAAAACATTTTAAAGAAGATTATTTTCAAATGGATAAAACCTCATGATCAGTTGCAATGGAAAATGATTTTATTTTGATTATCTTTTTCAACTATAGAAAAATAGTACTCTGTTTTTCAAAATTTGCAAATAAGACCCAAAAACTAATATCAAATAATTTTTTGTGCGTGAAAGCAGCACTTTTTATTAGGAAACTTGTGTTCATTATCAGTAATCAGTATCATTCATTTATTGCCATGAATGTTTGCATTGTGGGTCATGTTCATATTTTGCCCATCATATTTGCACCAATTTTTTGTTTCAGCCCATTGCACCTTGTGGTGTTCATTTTATTTTTGTTTTTAATGGCAATGTCTTTATTTATCATCATTTCAATGCATGCACTGCAAATGTTTAGCATCCGATATAAATTAATTATATTTCATTGTTATTATGAATTTGTGTGTCTGTTTCAAATTACAGAATAGCTTCATCAATCTTAGTTTTCTGAGATTATTCCGAGCAGCCAGGTTGATCAAACTACTTCGTCAAGGGTATACTATACGAATCCTGTTGTGGACTTTTGTACAGTCATTCAAGGTAAACATTTTGTTAGACTGACATTGTGTCATGTCTTGATGGCCAAGCCCTGTCAGCCACCACGTCATGTGATGTGGCAGCTGATTACGGCTGTAACAACATGGGATGGCTGATACGGTATAACTGCTACAATCTGTGAAAGCTGATAGGGTATGATCGCTACAACACGGGGTGGCTGATGGGGTATAGCCATAAACAGAATCAGTCACAGAACCATTCTCAGAATCAGTCACTACAGAACAGTACATTTGCCATGATATCTATCATGTGTATTGTGCAACATTTACAGTATACTATAAGAATATCTTTGTCTTAGTGAATTATTTAAAACAGTTTGATTTTATATTTTTTTGACTGACACTTGCATATCAGCTGGTGCCTGCTACTTTGCCTGTGACCTAAATTGTGAACCTGATGTATTTTGTCATGTTTGTTTGTTTGTTTGTTTACAGGCATTGCCGTATGTTTGTCTACTCATAGCTATGTTGTTTTTCATCTATGCAATTATTGGAATGCAGGTGAGTAAGTTCTACTGAGAACCAAGGTTTATGTAGGAAATATTGAGGAGAGGATCAAAAGAGAAATGCAGAGTGGGGAATAGAGAGATATCTAGAGATGTGTCAGATTGGGGAATACAAGGAGGGATATAGAGAGACTTAGGGGTGGGTCAAAGGGGCATTGCAAGGAGGGATATAGAGAGACTTAGAGGTGGGTCAAAGGGACATTGCAAGGAGGGATATAGAGAGACTTAGGGGTGGGTCAAAGGGGCATTGCAAGGAGGGATATAGAAAGACTTAGGGGTGGGTCAAAGGGGCATTGCAAGGAGGGATATAGAGAGACTTAGAGGTGGGTCAAAGGGGCATTGCAAGGAGGGATATAGAGAGACTTAGGGGTGGGTCAAAGGGGCATTGCAAGGAGGGATATAGAAAGACTTAGGGGTGGGTCAAAGGGGCATTGCAAGGAGGGATATAGAAAGACTTAGGGGTGAGTCAAAGGGGCATTGCAAGGAGGGATATAGAGAGACTTAGGGGTGGGTCAGAGGGGCATTGCAAGGAGGGATATAGAGAGACTTAGGGGTGGGTCAAAGGGGCATTGCAAGGAGGGATATAGAGAGACTTAGGGGTGGGTCAAAAGAAGGAATTGCAAGAAGGAGTATGGAGAGATATTGAGGAATGGGTCAAGTGGGGAATGTGCAAAGGGAAGAAGAGAGATATCGAGGGAATGTAGAAAGGTATAGAGAGGCAGGTCATATGGGGATTGCATGGAGGGGCATTGAGAGATATTGAGGGGGTATGTAGAGGGATATTAAGGGGCTGGTCAAAAGGGACAGTGCAAAGAGGTATATAGATAGATATTTAGGGGAATGTATATAGTGATGTTGAGGGTCAGGTCAAAGGGGTCTTGCCAGGAGAAATGTAGAAGACATTGTGTCAAAATGAATGCAAGGAAAATGTATGAATTTTATTGAAAGAAAAGCAATGTACTTGGTAACTGTGCATATTACAGATAAATAATAGATACATTATTAATTTTTTTATTTCAGATGTTTGGTGCAATAGCCTTAGATGATGAGACTTTTATCAATAGGCACAACAATTTTCAAGATTTTTTACAATCGACGCTACTACTCTTTAGGTAAGTCAGAGTCTCTCAATTCCAATCTTGACATAGTCAATCATTAAACTTTATCACATCAAATGTAATTACATACTTGTTAAGGGTGATAAGTTTTAATGTTCTTCATATTATCATAAACTGTAAATAGTTTCTCTTATATGTATATATTTACACTAGTGGAAAAAAAAGGTTGCATCTCAAAAATGATCAGACATGTAACACTTTAACCTTTGAACTTTTACCCTCAGCAGCAGTGTCATGAAGTCCTCATTTGCATATTTGGACAAAAAATCTTTATCATTTTTATTTCTCTGTCCAAAGTGTTTGTTGACGTACTCTCTGAGCATTGAAAACATTTGATCTTATTTGGTTGTTCAGCAAATTAATCCAGAATCCGAGATGTATCCTAAATTTCAAAAAAAGTTATATTATGTCTACTACTTGCAAAATGTTTACTAGCTAAATATATACAAATAAAAACAATTATGATATTAAATATTTAAAAGTTAAATTCAAGTTCATTCTTTAAAGATTTCACAAATGTTAACAACTTTACTGAATATTGGTAATACTTTTATATTTGTAGATTTGTGAAATAAGTTCAGACAGTTTTCATCATATATTTCAGTTTATCCTAGAATATAATATTAAATATTTAAACTTATATACATATTCATTATTTATAAGTGTTAAACTTACACATACCATACATACCTATTTTTCCCCTGTAAGCAGATTGACACGCTAACATAATATATATGTATGGGTAATAAATGTTCAATGTGTCCTGTCATAAGTTTGTGTATAATGTATTCAACTCTCTATTAATACTAAATGTCAGTCTTTTATATACTAACATTTTGTGTAAAGTTTCAAGTGGCCATATGGATGAGGATTTGGCATTTTAGTTTTAAGTTTTCATTTATTATGGCTTCCTACTTGAACAATCAATATAAAACAATGTTGACTAAGTCTGTGTTTGCAACTCAATGTATTACAAAAAGCTATTAAAAAGATGTGTAAAAATGTTTGTTATTGTTGACTAAGTCTGTGTTTGTAACTCAATATATTACAAAAAGCTAAAAGATGTGTAAAAATGTTTGTTATTGTACATACAATAACAAACTTTTTTCACATTGATTGTTCAAGTAGGAAACCATGATGAAATTGTTTTATAATTTTAAAAAATCCAAAATACTCGTCCATATGGCCACTTTAATTTTAAGTAAGGGCTCCTTACAATCACTTAAACTTAGCTGCTCTATATAAAAAAAAGATTTCATATAGTTTTAAAGACAGGCCTCATTGCACAATATGTGTTCATATGACATATCCACAATAATAAAAAAATATTTGTATGTTTTTCAAAAAGGCCTTGTCACAATCAGTTTTATTAACAAAAAATGAGAAAATTTCATCATGTTTAGATAAAATCTTATCATCCACAGAACTAGAAACTTTTAAATGGTAACTGGGAAAACCTCATTACAATTGGCTATAATAATAATATTATTAATAATTGTTTGATTGAGTATTCTCTTCTCAGTTTTTATAATCATGTTGTCATTTGATAATCAGCTACCTTAAGTTAGTAATGACGACTAATCCCTGGTTTACAAATACAGTATTGCAATGAGCCCTAAGTGTGTACAGTGGTTTGTCTGTGTTCTGTGTCTTTGTTACCTTGTAAAACCATATTCCAGGTGTGCCACAGGAGAAGCTTGGCAGGAGATAATGATGGACTGTCGGTCAGGTCGTGTATGTGCAGAAACCACAGGCTATCCAGAGTATAGCTGTGGCTCCGATTTCACCTATTTTTACTTTGTGACCTTTGTCTTTCTAATGGCATTCTTGGTAAGTGTGTTTAAAATGCCCCCCACTCCCTCCATCTCCATTGGTAACCAACAGTACTCTAACATGGGTGGATACCATCTACTTCACTTGATCATCACATAGGCCATTCTTTTCTTCTCTTACTGACGGTTTAAATCTTTTCACTTTTCTAGGCTGTCAGGGATTCACTCTTAATTTCAGGCACCATGGATCAATTAAATGACCTTCTTTTCTTTGATCACACCTCAAATTACACCATCACATTTCAATATCACACTCAAATATTATATTGCATGTTTTAGAGCATCACATACACATCATGTCACAGACATGTGATGAACATGTGGTGGACATGTGATAGACATGCATTTGACATGTGGTAGCCTTGTTATTGACTTGTGACATTCAAGCATGCATTTCTCTCCGCTCCTTTTCTCCTGCACCCTTCCTGATCTGTAATTGATAGGTGTTGCACAGGGGAAACATGGCAAGAAATCATGTTAGCATGTATCGGAGGCCGAAACTGTGCCGAAACAACTGGATTGGGAGCTGGCAACTGTGGCTCAAACTTTTCTTACTTTTACTTTGTAAGCTTTTTTTTCATGAGCTCATTTCTGGTAAGTCAGGATGCTTCAATATTAAAGTCACTTCTCTCTCTCATTATTTCAGTCACCTCTGCACCCTTCATTAAAATACTAAACAGAAGTTTATTTGCTTTGAATGAATTCATGATATGTGTGTGTTTTTTTGTTTAGTTTATTGTTGTGTAACTAATACATCAACTGATCTAGTGATTTTGTCCTTGTTGACCACATGTAAATGCAAAATGGATTTTCCAAAATATTGTTTGACTTTGTCACACTTTGTGGTATGATTTTTTTAGTATTTATTGCTGTTTGTGTGCCTAGTTGTCAATGTTACAATGCAAGATGGTGAACAATCCTGTATGGCCTTAGAAGTGTTCGATTATTAGCTGACCAGTCATATTAACAATGTCCGTAGAGTTTTCCAACACTTCACTGCCAAGGACTGTTAAAAGAAAACAAAATGTAACAAGTATTGGGCTTGCTGTTATTAGTTATATTTTTCATTACATTCCCCCATCCATAAAATATCTGTATTAGTTTCGCTTTCTACCTCATGTTCTATATATGTACCAATAATGTAAAATAATAAGACTTCCCGACAGCATGGTTCTATTTTATGAAAATAAACAAGTTTATATTTTTGCTGTCTACTTTATTTTTGTATGAGTGGATTAAGGTTGGCTAAGATGTGGGTATGTGTGTGTGTGTGTGTGTGTGTGTGTGTGTGTGTGTGTGTGTGTGTGTGTGTGTGTGTGTGCATATCTATATGTGCAGGTGTGTGTGTATGTGTACACATATACGCATATCTGTTTGTATTTGTGTGTGCCAAAACCCAAAGTGATAACTTGTCATCACAGAATACCACACAGCTAGATAAAGGTTGAATTCTGTACAATGTACATGTGATTGTGTACTCCAGAATACAAGGAAATCTATACCTGTCATTATAGATTTGTCATTTGGTTTGATAACTGATTGACCCTGTTCACCAACATTTTCATCAGTTAGAATATACAATTTGCTAATAACTGTATCAATGTCTTATCTCTCTAGATGCTTAATCTGTTTGTGGCTGTCATCATGGACAATTTTGACTATCTCACAAGAGATGCTTCTATTCTTGGAGCCCATCATTTGGATGAGTATGTACGTGTGTGGTCAGACTATGACCCTGCAGCCAGGTATGTCCTAGTTGATTTCCATCAATCAGTATAAACACCCTTGAAAAACAAAAAGTTTGTAAAGTCTGTATGTTTGGGGGTGCCCATCCAGATAGATGTGCCTTGTTAGTTTGGAGCCGGGGAAATCCATAGACGGTAAGGTATGTCGTGTCATTCTGTCCTCACTGGCCTCCTCAAGGTTGACCGATGTGTGAGGGTGCCCCATCACGGTGTACCTTACAGACCAGAGAAATCCAGTGCAGAGTAAACAGCCATAACATGTCTACATCACTCATTTTACAATGTAAATGACACGTTCTTCTGTAATTTATGTGATCATGGTTGCGTGTGGTAGAACCTGATAACTTACGTGCTGCTATGAGACAAACTCTAATCTGACCAAATTTGATTGCTTCAAACAGAGGGCGGATACTATACACCGATATGTACGAAATGCTTCGTAATATGACGCCACCGGTGGGATTTGGTCGGAAATGTCCGTATAAAGTAGCCTATAAGGTAATGTGTCTGTTCTTAGAGTGTGTCAGTAATACCTTCCACTAGACAGTATATGTTTCTACCCATTCAATTTAGTATCATCAAAGTTAAAAGGCTCAGTTTAGAAGAAGATTAACATTTAGGTATGGAAAAGTTTTTGGGCTGAGAAGGTAGAGGACTAAAGAATGTGGTGCCACTGATAAGATAACACTAATGCAATAACCTGGGACTGAAACCTGGGCCGTTATAGTCTTTGGTACACAAATATATACTATTCAATTTTCATTTCCATCAAGTTCTGTATCCATTAGCTACTTGTCAATACTACTTAAGATTTAATTGTTGCGTTGCGTTGCATTGAGTTCATTCCTTCAATCACATGCTACAAATTAAATGGATAACAGTTGCCCCAACAATGGTAAATCTTGCAATATATTAATACATGTATTTTATCTTATATCCAAAAGTTGCCTGTTTGATCTTTCTCTGTACAAAGAACCACCAAAATCTTCTATATTGGGACACTGTACTAACATTGTTGTGTGTATGTTACTTGCAGAGGTTGATTCGTATGAACATGCCCGTAGCAGAAGATAAAACTGTACACTATACAACAACTTTAATGGCTTTGATTCGTACAGCTTTGAACATCAAGATAGTGAAAGGTAGAGTATTATGAGATACTGCTGTTTTCTTTGGAATGTAAACATCCCTAAAATGGCAACATAAAAATATAGTTTTTGTAGCTAAAATTGATATGTTTGTCATTACTTCAGAAGATTGACAATATAGGAAATGGTAAACTGTGTATGGTATCACAAACTCATATTTGATATATAACCAAATGCACTAAGATGTAATGTATGAAAATAAATACTGTTATTAATAATAAAGCATTTTTGAAAATACATTGTTGATATTATAATAACAGTCGTATATAGTCAAATTCATAAACAGTAAACATGACAATACTGTCAAATAAGTCTTGTGGAAAAGTATGACAGACATTTCTGTGTGGGATGTTTGAAATGTTCAAGGATATTCCAAAGTTGTACGGAATTAACACAGAAATATTCCAAAGTTGTATGAGAATTAACACAGAAATATTCATGTACATTCATAATTATGACGCTTTACAATATTTGTAAGACAAATGTTGAGGAAAAGGGAGAGTATTCTTGGTGAGATTCTAAATGTTTGAGTATTATTCTCAAGTTGTAGGAGAATTAACACAGAAATGAACAATTACATAAAACAGAGAAATGGACAAGTTTTCTTTATTCCTACAGTTGCTGAGCAGGACCAAGCTGATGATGAACTGAGGGTTGCAATCAAAAATTTCTGGCCTCACTTGTCACAGGAGAAATTGGATCGTCTAGTACCTCCCAACTCTGGTAAGTATCTACACCTCCAGTGTTCTTGGGTAGCAGTAATTAGTGCTTGACTCAGCTGATGGAGAAAGATAACTTATCCAAATCACTTTTATGCTATGAGGGTACCCATACTTAGCTATGTTGTGGTCCTGATGTGTACGCCAAAATTTGCTTCTGAATAGCACCCCTAGTGGCCAAACTATACAATCTTTTGTCTTTCAATTAACCAGCCTATGGACCATCATAGACCCTCCACCCTCAACCCTCCACCAACAGTCCTGGTGGTGGGGGGTCTATGGGACCATTGAAGAACTTTAATGTTTTTCTAAGTGCTTGTATATGTTGTTAAAAAAAGGCAAAATCTGTGGAAAATAATAGCAATAAGGTACCTAATCTGGTGATAGTCTGAACAGAGCAGTACCTAATCCTAATCTGGTAATATTTCAGAACTGATTTATCCTAATCTGTCTGTGGGCAAGATTTATGCATCGTTACTCATCTACGAGACGTGGAGAGAATATAAAACAAAACTACAGAGGAATACGCATGCTAGATCAGTAAGTACCAATTGTACTAACCTCTCATTGAAAATTTCAATAATATTTCAAATAAACAAACCCTGATCAGATTGTCTTACAGGTGAAAACAAAATGGTGATGTCTGCATTGGAGTATGTTCACTCATAGCTATATTTCCCCCTATGACATGATTTTTTACAGATTTTGAGTGTAATACTACTGAATTTGTACAGATAACAAGTGTGTACAAAGCAGAAACTGAACAGAATACTTTCTTTCTGGTAGGAGAAACATGTAGTTCTACAAATCAAGACACTACAAACCCTGATGGGTTTCTGTAATTTTCTTTTAATATTTTGTATGTGTACATTTTACATTGACATGGTTACTCAAGATGATTAGTTTTGTATTTGAGAAGGACTTTTATGTGTATACCACAGTTAGTGTTTGAACAGTTTAAAGTCTGTTGACCAGAACAGTATCTTGTTGTTGGTGATCTCTTCACTGTTGGTGTTGTGCTGATGGTGTTGTTCGTCATATGGTTGTTCGTCACATGGTTGTTGTTGTTGTTGTTGTTGTTGTTGTTGTTGTTGTTGTTGTTGTTGTTGTTGTGGAATATGCCATGGAAGATATGTGGTTGTCCATCCGCTTCCTAGTTAGTCAGTCAGTCTGTTTGTTTGTTTGTCTGTTTTGATTGATACAAATGTTACAGACATAAACCCTTCCATATCAAAATCTAACACTGTATATACAGTGAAGATATTCCTCAATACCAGTATATACCCGGATAAAAGGGAATTCTCTGTAACATACTATTTGTACCCGGTGACTATTTTAATGAATTTCTGTCGGTTACTTAAAAAATTATCAGTTATCAAGAATAATTGTAGTAAAACAATGGTCATCTATTTACTGTGGTCTAAAAAAGTTTTCTCTCTACATTTAGAATGTGTATTTAAAAAAGTCACACCAAATGTTACAGAGAATGTCCTTTTGAAAAAAAAGGAAGACAAAGGAATGATGAGAAAGTTATGGTATCTACACATGAACATTAAGAGTTGGGTATACTGTATAGATTATGTATGCTTACTATGGAGTATCAATATACATATAGAGAACAGTTGAGATGTCCACATATTATTACCCACTCAGACAACCAACTGTCACAACAAATGAACATTCCAGGCATGGAATTGATGCATTCATCTGATTTTTTCTCCCCTGCCTGCTTTGCATGACCAGTTTGCAGAAGTAGTTGTATGTGCATAGTTTGTATGATTATTCTTAGCTGTTTGCCATCCATAAAAACACTAACAACGCTGCATTGAAATGTCATGTTTTTTCACTGATTATCATTAGAACATATTGACTTTGTACTGAAATGTAAGAAGAAAGGTTCACAGAAAGCTTCATAGTTGTAATTAAAATGTCTCCTGAGAGAATCAAACCATTTGTGGAAAACGATTCACAATGTTTGTGAATATAAGAATAACTTGGGGGTTCATTGTCAGATTTGAATATTTCAAATTCAACTCAAAGTCCAAACAGTTTTTGGAAAATGAAACACCAATTTTTGATGACATGACTTCATGTCTGTGTCATCATGGAAATATTTCCATAAGGAATATTTAACAATGAGTGTTTTTGGCTTTGTACACTTTCAAAAAAAGGGTGAACCTGATTTTCATCTGTGTAGGGTTCATCAGCCATTTTTTTGTGTATGAGAGGTAAAAAATCCTAAAGAGACTGGCTTTTAACCAAACATATTGTTTTGGATTCCGTAGCCATGTCTTCACAGTTGTCAAACATAAACTAAATAGTTATATTCAAAAATAGCGGTGAACTTGTTATCAGTGAAAAAAATATGTCTGACTTTGTATTATGTGAGAGTGTAAAATTAACAAACAAGAAATGTAAATAACCACTGCTGTATGTTGCGCTTGTGTTGTGTTGTTTTCTTTGCATTTTTTCAGGTGTGTTTTTATGTGTATATTTTTGCAGATTAGCAGTTTGTGCTTTTATTGTTTTTCTGCCATGTTTTGATAAGCCTGATTGTGGTATAAAGCGTGAACAGAATGTCTTGGATTGTAACCCCTGCAATGGGTTATGTCCGTTCAGCTGTCCATCAGTGTTTTTTTCTAGCATTTCTGATCATATGTCATTAAAGTTTAATGGTTTAATCTAACTTAATTTCAAAATATTCAAAAGAATCCCCAAAAGACAAATTACTCTACACATACCGGCACTGTAATATATACAATGATGTTTATTTTATTTTCATATCAAACGTTGCCAGAGTGCCAAAATTATGATAAGACCCACATTTTTAGTGATTAATATTCTCTCCACATTACAATGTAAATTTAACCATTCAGAGTAAATATAACAATCTAGCCATTTCTGGTTTGTTATTGACACTACAAAAATATGGCATGACATAGAAAAAATTATATTTAAAATTTAATAGATTAATAGACAAGTTATTGAGCTTGACTTTCAGTGGCAAAATATCTGAAATTATTTTGTCCAGTGATTCATACTGTGCTGTATACTATATAATTGTCCCTGTACACCTTTGGACATTGGCTTTATTTAGAAAGTATAGTATGTAAACTGAAATTTTGTATATGTAATATCATAATTTAAAGACTACATTCCATGGCTTTCAACTTGACTTGAAAAGCCAATAATGGATAACATCTTAGGATTTAGTATTTTGACAATTATTGGACTATAAAGTCAGAGAAAAAGTTGGTCACAAACAAAAAACACGACCCTTTGCCTATTTGATACTTATGGGGATATTTACTGTAATAATCTAAGACCACATAGAGCCACTGATAAGACCGTAATAATCTATTAGAGACCACATAGATCCACTAATAAGACAGTAATAATCCAAGACCATGGGATTCAGACATGGGAGGTTTAAATCCTGAAATGCTGAGTTGGGAAATGTGTTGTCAGTGATTACAAATGTGTTCTGTGTGTGTGTGTGTGTGGGGGGGGGGGGGGGGGTTGCTATTGTGTTGCTACTGTACATGGTTGTTTGCTGTGTGTGTGTGGTTTGCTGTTATATTGCTGTTGTACATGGTTGATGCTAACTAACAGCTTTGCATGATATGCATGTTATAAACCTTCTTTTAAATGCATGAATTGTTTTTTGTTCAGAAAATGGCCTATAGAGAGTATGTGCGTGAACAATACAATGCAGAAACCGAAAACAACAATGACGAATTTGTTCAAGTAAATGCATGCACTTTACCCATTCAATCTACTAACATGTTTTGTAGATGTAGTCTTGATTTTTCATTAATTAATGTCATTTTTTGAGTTCTTTTTGTAAGACATGATCCAACTATTTATCAAAGACTAACATGCTTCATTGAAGACTTAAAGGAAAAGTCCAATCAAATTACATTAAAAGACGACAATTTATACGTTACTATGGTAACCATTTTATGATATTCTTAGAATGTAAGTTCTTGTCCGACATAAAGTTGAAATTCTGTTTATATTCTCGATTCATCAAAATCAAATATACTGCCACACTGCCATTAACAGTGGCAATCACCAGCACACATTTTTAGAAATTGACTCTACATGCAGTGTTACCCACAGTCTGCACAGGGAGGGTTATAACTTCTAACAGTTACAACAGCTTCAGAATCCCAGAAATATAAAAATCACAACTGATTTATAACTTCAGCAATATATTTACCGCAGTCATAAATACTCAAAAAATAACAGAAAATTGCTTTTGATCAACTAGTTCTGATTATGCAAACAGTTTAAACCAGAGTTTGTCTGTCATACATAACTTAATAATATTCTATTCATTTCTTTATTACAAACATATCAAACGTTTGGATATTGTTTGAATCTTGTAAACCTAGATTTTCTGGACATTACATTTTTTAATATTTCCAATATCATTGATGCCAATTAATAACCAAAAATTGGATGCATACCAAAAGTCCAGCAATAGCAAATCATGAAATTTTGGAAATCTCAAAGTCCCAAAAGTTTTGGGTTTTGAAAACCTAATTCTATACAACTTTATTTTCAAGACTCGTATAAGTAGATGAAAGTCATCTATTACATGTAAAGGGACACAAGCTGAGTATCATACATACTATTTGCTACATATTTGAAAAGTATTCGCAGTATAATTCTACTGACAGAAACATATGTAATCACCACTTGCAATTGACTGAACTCAACCTCAGTATCAAGGTTACAACTTATAAATGAACTGATGACAGTATTTAAGCTACGGGTCAAAAATGTTCAGGAAATCCCTACTAAGCAATCAATAGTTCTAACTTTGCAGACAATTGTTCTGTCATACGGAAGGTATACATCGACATTAACATTATACTAGAATAGTTTAATCAAGGTTTTATGGAAGTATTTTCACTCAGTTTGTGCCACTTTGAGTAGATGATTTAGATATATTATAGATAAATTTGAGTGGACTTGACCTTTAAATGTTTCTGTTTGTTTTGATGTTTACCTCTTTGAAATAAGTTTATAACATTTTGACTTCCAGGTTTGTCATTACTAATCACATTATTCCGAACATTTCCAAATATTCTTTTTTACCGTGTCTTACCGATATGTTTTTCCTCTTCCTTCTTGTCAGTATGTCTGCTTTGAAAGTAATAACCAATTCGTGCAGAATTTTTTAAGCTACCTGCATTTTGATAGTTGCTAAATGTCTTGTTTTTTCAATGATGGCTTCTATTTTTGGTGTCGAAAGCTCTTGGCACCTCTTACTAATAAAAAGTATTTAGCACTTGGCAAAAATGGTGCCTTCTAATTAACAATCACTAACTTGTAGATAGCAGTGGTTATCAGTGACTTTCCACTTTTTACTTGTATTTGTAAGGCTGTCCAGTCTCTCTCTGTTAACTTATTGGAGATGAACAGTTTCTATGGGACCCGTCGTCTAGACAACTAGATGATGATGACTAGTTAATCAGATCACACCTCTTATCCAAATTCTTGATCTACTAGTTTTTGGTACAACTTTTTTTTCAACCAATTTCATCAACCTACAGTGACTTCCTCGGCCAACTGTACATTACTAATCCTGTCATAGCCATGTAAATATTGACATGTAATCCTTTGCTAAAACTGTCTGTTTCAACTTCTACTTCAGAGATGTTTTATAGATTGTCATAGCCATGTAAATATTGACATGTAATCCTTTGCTAAAACTGTCTGTTTCAACTTCTACTTCAGAGATGTTTTATAGATTGTCATAGCCATGTAAATATTGACATGTAATCCTTCGCTAAAACTGTCTGTTTCAACTTCTACTTCAGAGATGTTTTATAGATTGTCATAGCCATGTAAATATTGACATGTAATCCTTTGCTAAAACTGTCTGTTTCAACTTCTACTTCAGAGATGTTTTATAGATTATCATTGGCAAAAAGTTTCTTCATTCCAAGATCGGTCAAATTCTCAGTTTCTCCAAAGTTTCATATGAACCACCATAACAGTTGCTCAAAAATAGTAAAAATTGCTTTGAAAAATCTTGAAATACTCTTAAAGCTGATTGAGTTCTGCTATAGTCCTGAGAGATAATTGAAAATACTTCAACCCAAAATATTCAAATTGAGTTGTTAATGAAAGGTTCCAGCTAGGGGAATTCATTTGGGGTATAAATTCAGCAAAGTGTACATGCCCAAAAAATGTGGAAAGTGACTGATACCACTGCTTCTTATTGTGCATTGAAATGTTGGCATTAAAATCTCCTGTAAATGAATTGATATATGGTTGCATGCCAATAAATGATTGCTGATGATTGACTTTCTACCGTTCCATGTGTTTTATTCCCAGTTTTTGCAAGCAGCCCAAAACTTTAAGGTAAAAAAAAGAAAAACCCGCAGCATGTTGGGTTCAAAATCTAACCTATATTCTTTCTCCTTCTCATTTTACTATCATTACTCTTGTGTTTTGTCATTGATTTTTCCGAGTTCATCATAATGGCTACATAGCCGATTTTCTTGTTTTTAGCCATCAGAAAGTTGTACCGATTTCACCACGTATCCATACCCAAGTGGTCAACATGCACTACTACATACATGTGTACAATGTGTCATGTGTCTGTGTTTTTGTGTTTTTGTGTCATACGTTTTGCCCTGTGTAGAAGGGCGTTCTGCACTTATGTGTACTTACACTACATCATGATAGTTGTTTGTTGATACAATGTTATTACCATGGAAACACTATTACTATGGAGACAATCAGCCTGTCTGGGTAACCATAATTACCTAGTATATAACTATGTGTGTGTACATGAAGTATGATCATGTTATTCTAAGTGAATGTGAACATACACAAGTTTACAGAGTGACTCATTCTAGTAGCTACAACATGTATAAGGTATTGTGACCATGAATCTGAACAGCTGATGGGATAATAAATACTGACAGCTGATTGGTCTGTGAATCTTGAGAGCTGATTGGATAATAAATATTGATAGATGAAAGGTTCATGAATCTTGACAGCTGATTGGTTAGGTCTGTGAGTCTTGACAGCTGATTGGATAATGAATCTGCAGTAAAATGAATGACAGATGGTGTTGACCAATCAAATCATTTTAGTGCAGGTCACCCTCATCTTTTAATGAAACACTCTCCAATACTAATATTGGCAAGACCACGGGATGGGGAGGGACAGGGAGTGTACATTTATGTATTGCACTTCACTTACACATGAACCTGGTCATTTTAAGTGTTTGGCAATATACAATACAAACAGAGTGCCTAAAATAATGCAAAAATAAATGTGGTTGTGAAGTGTGAAAGGTGATGCATTTTACCTAGTCTAGCTGTAGATCAATACACTTTACAGCAACCACAATCCAAATATATATGAAGTTATTGATCTTTCATTACATCAAAAACTTCAAAGGCACTAAAAAAGATAGTGCTACTCATTCAAGATGGCCTCCTACACTTGAATATACATGTGCTTGATAAAACAACACTTCACTAACTTAAAAATAGTGTGTCTGTCTTTGTATGTTACCCCCCACTTTAGAGTGACCACGGTTAAAACAGTTGCACTAGCAGACCATACCTTACACACAGGTATCATGCAGCAGTTGACATAAACATCAGAGATACATTGCAAAAATGAAAACATCATGGTTATACATGTTGAGTGTTCTTGCACCCTATTGGCTATTAGCCATGATGTAGCCCCCATATTGCCATGTTTCCACCCAATCAGAATGTGTGTATCATCTGAAGTGCAATATTTAGGGTAGTGTATTGAGATTTAGTGATCGATTGCACAACTATATAGAGTTAATCAGTTGAGATATTGGTAGTTTCTGCATCTGTAAATCATTGGTGTACACTAACCATACATATTATACATCCCTAAACCCTTAGGATGAGGACCCATGCTCATCGTTTGGTTTCCTCGTAAGTCCCTTTGTCCAGCCATCCCCTTTCTTTCCAGCAATGTATGAAGGCAATCTTTGTCAGTAATGGTGGCAGTATAGGCTCTTTGTTTGCATGGATTATTTATAAGTTTATTTCAGTAATGCAATGGGTCATCACCAAGTTCTGTCTGTATATAATGTAACTTTTAATGACTGACCTTTTATAGTCTAGTTCCTGACAACCATGTTCCGATTTTACACTATGTTATCTTCACTTCATTACTTCACACATTACATTCCAGTAATATGTGAAGATATTAAATGTCATGTAAAATCTGAACATGGTCATCAGGACCTAGACTAGATCTTAATATTTTCCTGTGACAAGAAACTCTCCATAAACCATCACAAGATGTCCAAATTTTGTAGGCAAAGAATGTCCAAATTTTGTAGGCAAAGAATTCTGTGTATTTCATCTTGAAAAGTGAATTGGCCAATCTATATGGAAATGAATATAGCTAGAACTGTACACAAAATGATGGGCTTCACAATAGCTTTATGAAAGTAACCATCATGAATTTGACAAACAATAACCATCGTCATGTGATATTTTGAATGGATACCAACAAGTAAGGAAGAATATGCCCTGGGGACGAATTTACCTGAAAACCACAATTCTTTAAATCTCTCCTAACTTTGCCGTACAAAAGTTTATTCCTGGTCCTTTTGAAGTAATAAAATAATTTTAGGGATTCATATTATTTTGATCTCTGTATTAAAAATCTTTTACGATGGACCCCAGATTTATTTCCTTAATTACAAGTGAGAAGGAGTTGGAGTTTTCCAAATAAAAGTAACAGCAAAAGTTTAATTCCAAGACACATAGTTTGTTAAGTTTTTACAAGGAATAGAAATAGTAGACAGCAACTCCTAGTATGTATAAAGTAGGTTTCTTTGGAATATCTTTGGAAATTAAAGGTTTCTTAATGTTTTCAAATATATTATTATTAGATTAGTATGTTTTGATAAAAGGGTTGCAAGGATTCTTGTAATAAACCTGATGTTATGGTATGGTATAGTTCAACATTTTACATTATGCACTGTTTTCTATACTTACATATATGTGCATGCTATCTCTCTATTTCTCAAGTCTGTGCATGAACATTTCAAAAACACTTCTTCTCTGATACACTATTGATAAACATTGGGGGCAAGCAGTCATTTCAGAATGGTCTTCAATTCAGCCATGTTCACATTGTTTGAATACTGGTAAAACATGCCACAACTTTTTAAAAAAAACAATCATTTTATTTCGCATTTCATATCAAAGCACTGCATTGTGTTATTAACTCCTCCAAAAAATTTTTACAAAATTGTTTTTGATCAATAAAAGTTACAAAGTAAAGTTAAAAGTCGTCTTATTTCAAGTATTAATACTGGCTAATTCACATGTACATCTGATATGCCTGCTTTCCCTCCAGCCAGTATTTGTCTTTTGGTTGTCGTAGTGATATGTTAATCAATTTTGACTCCGTAGCGCCCTCCTTCGTTGTTTCGCCGTTTTATTGGTGTTGTACGTCGTTCCAATACAAGTCTTGATCAGATAGATGGTGAAGAGAAAGATAAAGATACACGCAGTCTCAGCTCTGGATCAGATGGAGGATTTAGTGAATGGAAAAGGAAATCTAAAGAAAGTCTGACAGGATCTACACACAGGTATAACTATATGTATCTTTATTACATTGAAAGATCCACTTCAATATCACATGCTAATCTATTCTTGTATTCTTCAGCTTTTATAAACCAGATGTGCTTGACATACAATATGCTAATTACTATGTATCACCTTGATGTGTATTCCTATTTGTCAATCATTAGCCTTGAAAAATGTCCACCTGGTGAGGAGCCTCAATCAGACCGCTTAGGATGGAGATCTCTTAGTTTTTTCCGTCGCCGCAGTCGCAGTAGATCCCCACGACGTAAAGAAGTTCCTGATGGGTCACAGGTTAGTGTTGTATTCACCGTGTTCAGTTGATTTCACACAACTTTGTAAAACTGTACAATAACTTGGAATTCAACGGTGACAAACAGAAAATGAAATATTACTGAGGAGACAACGGTTTCTAAATATACATGTGACTATTTCTGTGACTATATACTGTTAACAAACAAAACTTAATACTTTCGCAAGTTGAAGTTTAGCTTTGTTAAACTGGAGCAATTCTAAATATTTGTTGATATTCACGGACACGGTTTTCTGTTGTAGTTTAGAAATACTGGTAGACAGCTAACCTGTAGTGTCCCATCCTGCATGTATTAGGTACCGGTAGTCCTAACAATTGGGACGTAATTCAATCGCATTGCAAATACTTCCTGCAGTCCCGACTCTCTAGAGAACAAAGTCAGATTTAAAATTCCTCAGAAATATATCCCAAAGTGTAGTCTTAGAATACATACAATTAGTCCTGTTACTACGGTAGCATGTTAAAATTAGCATACAGATTAAAATCAAGCGTTAGTAATGTATGAGAAAAGTACAACTACAAGACTATTCCCAAAGCATGTATGATACCGGATAGTGCATAAGTATAATGGGAAGGTAATCGGGAATCCATTCCATCCCACCTTGTCCTACCAACTGCCTAACCCGTCTCTTCCATGCCTTGATTCGTATGCCTGCACTGGATATATGAAATCCTGGGTGACCTAATGTGCATGCATAGCAGTAGTGTGCCTGTGGTAACAGTTTAAGCATGTTTTAATAATTTCCTTCGTTTTCATTATTTTTCTGAGCTTTATTTCAGTTTCATCATTTATTTTTATGTTCAGTTCATGTTTACATCATATGATAAGTTCAAGTTTAAGATTAAATGTATTAATATCTAACTTGGGAATCAGAAGTTCAAATGCAAAATATGACTTGATTTTGAATTTAAAATATAAAGTCAATAAAATTTTACATGGAAATTAGTATGGAATCAATGTACACATATTAACAATTGTGATTGTCACTTCTTTTCATTTGAATCTTTTGATGTTTATTTGGATGATAAAGTTATTCCAACACAAGTCACATTCAACAAAATTATTCAAAAATTGAAGTGAGAAAGATTCAATAAAATTTTGCAATTCAAAACTGACATAATTAAAGCGAAATATGCACTGTTAATTTCAGTTTGTCAATCTCTAAACTATTGATAACATGATTATAAAAACAGCAGATTTTCTGATTCCCATGTAATGTGCGTTAAAGATCAAGTTCAGAAAAAAAAATGCATGAATTATACATGAATTAATATTAACATGAAAGATTATTTTTATTGTACTCACAACTACTCACAAATGACAAATGCTATGATTTTGCATGTTTTCTTTCGTTGTCTTTGTTGTCATTCCATGTGCACCACAACTTTTTGCATGTGTTATTTTGTGACCATGTGGTGGTGTTGTCGTTCGTATTGATGTATGTGGTCATTTAGGAGGAATATTTGGTGGATGGCATTACCTCGCACTCCGTCTACTCAGAGGAGTATTCAGGCATTGATGGACCCTACCACTATTTTGAAGACGAGGTATAACCACAATACTCTTCTCACTCTCTGGTTTGGTCACCTCCCTTCTATTCCTGTACTCTCCCCTATGAAATACTATAAAGTCAGGATATATTTGCATAACAAAAGGAATTGTTATCTGATTACTTTATGGTGTGGATACTTCCTTCTATTTGACTATGTTCTCCACAAAATAATGATAGTCAGTTTAAAGTCATGAGATATTTGCATAACAAAAGAAAATATTGTTATCTAGTGATTTTCTGGTTTGGTCACCTTATTGTTCCAGTATTTTCCCAGCCCAAAAAATTATATAGTCATTTGATATTAGCATACCGAAAGGTTTGGTCCCTTCCCATCTATTCCAGTATTCTTCCTCCACAAAATAATGATTTAGTCATTAGATATTAGCGTAGCAAAAGGTTTGGTCCCCTCCCATCTATTCCAGTATTCATCCCCCACAAAATAATGATTTAGTCATCAGATATCAGCATAACAAAAGGTTTGGTCCCCTCCCATCTATTCCAGTATTCTTCCCCCACAAAATAATGATTTAGTCATTAGATATTAGCATAGCAAAAGGTTTGGCCCTCTCCCGTCTATTCCAATTTGGTAATTCCTTATCCGTTACCATGGTTTTATCCACAAGAAAAACCCAATTTTTATAATGTTAACCCACAACAAAAAATGTTGTCATTCATTAGAGGGCGCACTCTACCCAGGGTGCCTAGACGACAGTTAAACTTGTAGAATATGATTTGAACCGTATACTACTGGAGCCCACTAGCACTACTTTCACTTACCTGTAGACCGTATTTAAGAAATGACACTTGAGTTGAGAAATCACACTGGTCACAGCCCACTTTGAAAAAGGATTAAACATTTAGGTGTGAAAAACAGTGTTTGGCAGAGCTAGAGAAAAAGTTGGTCCAGAACAAAAAGAAGAATAATCCTATGTATGTAAACCATATGGCCTACACTGATAGAGAACACTGATGTCGAGAAACTAGGATTGAAATCCTGGCTTTGAAAACCTCTCAACTACAGAAATGACAACAGCTTGAACACTTGCAGATCATTGATAAACATTCTGTGCTGGCAAATAACTCACAAATACTATGCAAAGTTAATTTCTGCTACTTTTGCCATCTCATCTCCTATCAAAGAGTTTACGTTTCTGCAAACTAACTTAACATGTGTGTATTAAAACTAATTTACAAAGCTTTATGGTTAACCCAGCTATTGTAAGCAACAAAAGCTTCATTGCAGATACCTAGTATGTATCATGATGTCTTTATTTTCCTCCCATAGTCAACTTCTTGTACTTCTGCAGTAGAATTACATCAACAATCAGTTGGTTTTAAATTATTTCCAAAAGAATATAACAAGTATTCAACCATTCAATGAACAAACAAATGTGGAAGGATTCAGTTATTGATGCTTTTAAGCATTTTTTTTTAAATGGAGTCTTATTATCAAATGGTACTATAATCTTAAGACAAAATTGGTAAAACTTTTTCCCATACTAGCATGGAATAGAACTGACCAATGTACATCAAAGAGATGAAGACCCTAGAACAGACCGAGATAAATCTCAGGTTGGTGTATTTTGACTTAATTTGAGTTATTTTTTGATAAAGTCTGTGTGTGTATACATATATTCAGCATACACTACTACACTGTAATATATGACTTGGACAGACAGTCTGACAGTATAGATCTACACAACACTTTCATTCATCATACAACCAGCAAATAGTGCTAACAACACCTCACTTCCTCCATCTCTGCATAACACTTGTGCAATGTCAGTACATTACAGTCCCTCCTTTGTTATAAATACAAGACATTACTATATTCCTCACTGCAGCCATCTCTATGTAACATTTGTACACCATAATTCACCACATTACAATTTTCCCTTTGTTATATGTATGAACAGACATTACTATCAGCACTTTCTTCTATCCATCTGGGCATAACACTTGTACATTATTCAGCACTTTACAATCTTCCCTTTATTGTGCATATCAACAGACATTGATATCAATACTTCCCTTTATCCATCTCAGCTCAACACTTGTAGCAGACTGACAATTTTGCTATGCCTATTGATTTAACTATCAATAGCGTTGTAACACCTGTAGCACAGACTACCATCAACCCATTATCGGGTTCCTTTCTGCATGACACTTGCACATTACAATCTTTGTAACACATTCTGCTTTAATAATTTTTCTGAGTCACTCTCTGCCTTACACTTGTATATCTTTCAGCACATTACAATCTCCAGACTACCACCAACACTTTACTTTCTATCTCTGCATGACAGCAACTTTCATGACAATAACACATTGTACATAACAGTACACAAGTATACATGACATACACTGTAATAGATATATATGTGGTGCTGCATATTCCTGGCCTATGTTTGTCATATTCCCAAGTATTTTCCTTGTAAAAGTCAAAGACTACAGATGACATTATGGCTGTTGGTTCATACATACCTGTATGTCATCAGTATTTTTTGGCTGATTCAAGAAACATATTTGTGAATAAAATTATGACACCCTAGACATTAAGCCAAGTTCCTGAAATTTGTAAGAAATTATTGAACTATTGATATAATGTATTGTTACATATACATCGGTTCACATAAAATGACATGCATTTGTTGTTGTGTTTTTGTTTGCACTTGGCTTGATTAGTAAATGTTTATTGTACACTACACTTGAACAATGTGCAGCACAGTGTTTTGCATTCACAGACAGATGTAAGCACAGCTGTAATAGCTGTTGTCATGACAACTTTGATATTGTATTGTATAATTGTATACTGTGATGGTGTTGTTAGTACTAATGTTTGTGTTATCTGCTTTACACCAGTAGTGCTTTACATAGGTGTTTAATTACTAATTACATAGTACTGTTTTTTTAAACTTGAACCTCACAACGGTTTGTTTTTTTGTTGTTATTGTTTTATGTGTCATCTAACACGATCTCTTTAACAACTTGATGTGTTCTTAATCACTATGCGGCTGACTGAGACCAGTACATGTGTAGTAGAGATGCTTTTTCTCCACTAACAGAATTTAACCTGTACACAGTTTGTTGGCTTTGCTGTATTCATTCCCAGTGTCAGCACACAATACAGGCTGGGCCCATTTTTTCGTCACATACTACTCACTCTAGCAACTTCTCTCGACATTTCAGAGACTTGTGCTTGCTCCTTATATCTCCCTAGTGGGTAGCTTTGATCAATTTCATCATCCTCGACTCGCTTCTTTACTCAAATTATTCCCATGATGCAACTGTCAGCAGGACAGACAGATATCATCCAGTCTGTCATGGAAATGGATTTGCATACATTTTGCATACATCATAATTGGACCTTCATAAAAACAAAAAAGTGACATTCTTGGAGCAAGAATTTACACTATTATCAAGCCTTTGGCAATGGATACAGTAGTTCTAACTCATCTAAACCATCTTACACATCTATCAGTTAACACAAAAGAAAACGTAGACAACTTTTCCTGACATTTTTTCAATGACCTTTAACCTTCAACCTTCCTGCATGTTTTCTGACCTCTATCTCGACCAGACCTGCTTTTTTAACTATCTCCGTATCATCTTTTCATCAATGCTTTCACTTTATCCCTTTTCATTGGTGTGGTACAATTGGTTTCAACAGTCAGGGGGTGCCATTCCTACCACCATTTTACATTCAAAATGTATTTATGACAGTAAAAAAACGCTTCAACTGTTATTGTCTCACTTTGCACAATGCACAGGAGAAACATGTATAAGTTTTCTAGTGTGACCTGTGCCCTAAAATTTGTGGTAGGAACGGATATTCTTTACCCCCTTGACTGCTCATGAATCACGTGCTAAATCATGGCTTTATTTTTCACTACCATTTTCCATGCGCACCTCGAATGGAGCAGACTAGTGCAGACAATGCTTACCATCATGCCAATAAACACATGGGAAATTCTGGGAGGACTAAGCTGACTACCAAAGAATTGAATGCTCTTAATCATAAGTACATGAATTCAGTAGGCCACTTGGGTCCCGGCTCAAACACCAAGTCTGATACTAGTTCTAGATACACACAAGACTACGGCTTGGGCTCAAGGTCTAAAAGTGGTATGGATAAGTATGATGACATTAGGTATGCTTCTTATGCTGATCAGCCAGGGTCAAGGCGAGATAGTGTGTATTCAAACGTCTCTGATGACTACTATGTCATGCCAGATTTTGATAGATTGTTTGAGAAAAAATCCTGGATACAGAGAGAGAAAAGTATGATGCAGGGATACTATACACATGGTGATTATGGGAGTGATTACAGAGGTGGTGAGAGAGTACGGAAAACTAGCATAGGTATGGATCGTAGACCAAGTAACTATGACAGAGGCCTAGAGGAGGGTCGTAACAGTAGAAGAGGTAGTGCTTCTGGTCAGGACTTGGACAATGATATCAGATACAGTAGAGATAGAAGAGTGAGTGAGGATAGAGGACAGTGGCCAGATAGAGCCTCTAGCCAAGATAGACTTGACAGAGACCGTAGAGCTAGTCAAGAACGTTTAGATAGATCTAGTCAAGATAGGTTAGATAGAAGGTCTAGTTATGATAGAATTGATAGAGAGCGTAGATCTAGCTTAGATCACTTAGATAGACAAAGTCAGGAGAGATTAGATAGAAGGCCTAATTATGATAGAATAGATAGAGAACGACGGTCAAGTGTAGATAGGTCTGATAGAAGAAGTAGTCGAGAGAGACTTGATGCATCTATTAGTCCTGACAAAGAAATGAGAATGTCAGATTTAGGATCAGATACACGAGAACGTAGAAAAAGCCATGCTTCAGAAGATAGTGTAGGCAGTGGACGTGGTTCAAAGGAAGATATCTATGAGAGAAGAGGTAGCCAAGGCTCCGGTAGGGATAGAATACACTCTAGGCAGAGTAGTCTGGAAAGAATTGAGGAAAAGCTAGACGGCAAGAAGGCAAAGGTTGGGAATGAGAAATATGAGATGAGGGAAGTAGATAGGCATAGAAAGAGAAGTGTGCCACATGAACCGAGCAGGATGCAAGGGTTAGGAAGACAACGTAAGAGTATTCAAATGGGAGAATTAGAAACTCTAAGAGAGGAGGATAGGCTACTTGAACAGGATACTAGTCTGTATGACAGAGATAGTAGAGATAGGAGCTCAAGCCGTAAGTATAGGAGTCTTCAGGCAAAAGAAATAATTGAGCTGGAAGATCAACTGTGGAACAGGAATCAACCACATACCACTAACAAGAAGGTGAAGAATGGATTTAGCAATCATCAGTTAATCGTCATTTGTGTTTGCTTTCAAATTTTTGTTTGGTGTGCTTTTTTTTACAATTTGTGTTTAATCTTCTCAAATAATATTCAGTGTTCCAAACAGTGCACCTCTGACCATGTTTTTTTTTATTCGTTTCGTGTGACATTATGTTTTTTTTTTCAATACTAAATATTTTGAACATATTCATACTTTTTGTAGTTAATAACAAATTTCAAACTATGGATTTAATAGTTGTTTGCTGAACTAACATTCTGAGTGGCTGTGCACTCGAATCATGCTTTGCCTTGTCTTCACGTATGCCTCATTCTCTCATTTCATCTCATCTCATCCAAGTTTTAGTTTTGCTAATTTTATAAGCTGCCCATGAGTACAGGCTCCTGATTCACCTCCATGAACCCGAGATCTCTGCCTGCATTTGATGAGCTCCAGCCAAGCTGTCATGTACACCACGCTGTTTTTTGTGCCAATATTAGCTGTCGCAATCAGTTAGCATAAACTAGTTTGACATAACCATAGCTCCCTAGCAATCCTCTTGTAAAAATCCTGCTAAACAATTCCTAATATAATCGGCCCTAACATTCTTGGTTAACTTGTTTGTAACACTCTAACCCTTCCAGATGCCGAATGTTACATCTGAATCAGGACTTGGATGTACCTGTACAGACAACTTGTCATAACATATTTTTGTACTGATCACCTCCATTTTGGTGATTAATTATTCATGATTCTTTGGTAAATACCAGCATGTCATGTGGTACAGTGGTGGCCAATAAGAGAAGTGAAAAACAATGAACTCTCCATGTTGGCAACTGCTAGGGAAATGATGAAAAAACAAACATGCTGATATATATTTACATACTAGACCAAAGGCACCTAACAACATATACTTTTCATGTCTTAAATAACTACAATACAAACATTCCATTGTAATATGCAGTGAAATGGCTTTGTTCTATTTAAAGGTGGTGTTAGCATACAATCCAAAATCTAACATGTTCAAAAATTATCACTGCATTGTTGTTAATACTGTAAACCTTCACTATATGTTGATTCATGGTGAATTCCATACACTCTCCCAAATAGTTGATAACTATACCACAGTACACTAACCCAAAGTGTTTTCCTCAATGTGTCCTAGTGCCCAATATTAGCAATTCACCCCCAGTGTCCCCCTCCAAACACTCCAGGATTGGTACGGCTAACATTGGCACATATTGCATTCCACATTGTACATGGCATGTCCACATTGTCACATTCAATTGCATACACATCACATCCAACTTTTATCCAGTTGTTCAGCTGTAGTTGGCACTGTTGTATTGCTATCAGGATTTAAAAGTCTCAGGGAAAATCCACAGCAAATCTCTGATCAAGATAAAGGAAGGATGTACTATGATAAAAACTGACTTTATTCATGACCAAATCAGTATGAATTAATATTCAAAATGGAAGAAAATTGGTCACCACTCTTTATCCTTAGCAATTTATGACAATAAATATCTTAAATTTTGCCGTAATATTACACAAATTACAAGTATCATCTCAAATGGGCTTCCTAATGCCAGTGTGTATACATGTAAAGGTTGGTGATCCAAGTTTCTGTTTATTTTTTACCATGATTTTGATCTATTCTGGTAGAATAAGTTTTAAAATTGAGAGAGAAAGAGATCATTGGAAATCAAAGAGATAAGAGTACACCCTTCCTATCAAGGCTCAATAGAGTCCCTGTACTGTCTGGCATGACTGTGACTGTCGATGTCTAGTCAAATCAAACACATTGTCAATCGCTATCTGTGTCACATTTTTCTCTCTTTTCATTCTACTTATATATTATATATTATATATACTTACAGTTGAAGTTGTGTGAGCCAACTCCATGGAGGGGGCTTGAAATGTTCATGTCAAATTACTGTGTTTCTTTTGTGATATCAGGTTCGTGATCTACCTCAGAAAGGAGAAGATAGAGTGGACAGTGGCAACAACAATCCTAACGAGAGGAGTGCTCCAGGTAGTTTCTTCACAAACATGTTAAAGGACTGGAGTGTCAAACGTTAAATGACCAGCAGTGAATCTTTGTGGTTTGTCAATCCTGTGGGTAAGCAGAAAAGCAAAACAAAACAAAACAAGACTAGCATCACTTTTTTTTGGCTAGCTGGCCTATCTACTTAATAATAATCCAGTGCCTAACTTTGCAGGCCAAATATTTGCCAACTACTGACTGACTCATTCATTCATCCAACAAGATTTTTAGCATTCTAACATGACATACATGCTTCATTTTCACATCAAGCAAAACGATGCTATCTTGCCATAACCTTCCGGACAGGATTCCATACTAAGCATACGCATTTCTCTTTGACACACCACAAACTTTGACTCTGGGGTAACTTTCTTTCGGTTGTCTTTATAAGGGTTGCTTTCTTATGGGATGTCTGCTTGATCTAACCTCTGCATGTTTATTACTACCATTTTTACAGATAATACTAAGAATTATATATCTCTCTTCATCAGTGGACGGTGCTCTACTTTGATCGCCTCGATGGTGCTCTAGGTATCACACAGACTACAATGAAGGAATGTGAGGGAAAGGGAGTGAATGAATGGGTTTGATTGTATGGTTATGGGTGTGAATGGGTGTGTAAAAAGAGGTGAATGTGATTGGGTTTATAGGTTGAATAGGTGCACAGAATTAAGCGATGTGAATGGGTTTGAATGGGTGTGCATCCTTCAGTTATAATGTAATGAAACTACTATATTGGTAAACGGAGGTGAATGGGGACAGGGTTGCATGTGTGTCATGCTTAGGGAAAGAAAGGGTACATATCCTAGATTTATGTCCTTATGATTGTTTGAATGCATTTGTTGTTGCCATGCCTTGCATCTTCATTTAGAGAATTTGATTAATGACTGCTTGATTATCATGCTGAGTGGTTTACATGTACCCCTAAGTCATTAGAATTGATTCAGATGTATACACTCACAGTTGTAATATATGCTTTCATGAAATGAAAGTTGTGTCACCACAGATAGTAAAACCTGTATTACTTCTTTGCCACTAGTTGACTATTAAACTTGTAACTTTTTTTCTCTACACTAGTTACAATGACTGACACAATACCTGTGAGGTTTTTCATGACACTAGTTGCTCAATAACAAAGTTTTCTTTAAAATAAACATTCACGTACAATTTGCTCTTAGACTAAGTATCTTGTAAATCAACTGTCCAAAAATAACCATATCCTTCCACTTTGAATCTTTCATGTCTTCTAAAATCTGTGACAATAGAACACAAATAATGAACAAATTGAAAGGGTTAGATTATTTTTCCAGTGTTAAAAGTGATGATAACTTGCTATCCTTGACTGAGTGAAATCATCCTTGGCATTATTTGACTTGTGTACTGACTTTAAATCTTAATTAAGACTGCAGAAAACAAATCAAACAAATTATTGCATGGTTAATCTTACAGATGAAAATTATTAAGACCAATTGTTGCGTTGTTTGTTTGGTGTGAGAATCATTGATGTGTGTGGTGAAATAGAGTATATGTGAAATAGAGTATATGTGAAGTGCATGTGTTTGTTTATCAATTACCGTACTACCTATTGGTTGTATGGTTAGAGGTAATTAAGGGGAATGCATTTTTAGATTTTGGATGCAAATGTTTGGGGGCATGTTGCAAATGTTATAAAAATGTTACCGGTATTGGTATTTTCAGGCGCCAAACCTGCATATTATCAACTTGTAGTAGTGAGGAACAAATATCAGTGATAATTTTTTTCATGGCAATGTTTCTTTAAAAAAAGTGAAATGCAATAAATTAGTAGCAAAGTTAATCCACTGCTTTTTATTTGTAAACTTTGTGTTTACATGTATTTCATTTAGCTTTAAATAGTGATACCATGTAAAAGTGGCACAAGCTGAGTTTATCACTTAATCACAAGTGAAAATACTTACATAAAATCTCAAAGTCTTCTAGTATACATGTCTTTTAGGACATTACACTTATCTTCAGGCATTGTTAGAACACTTGATTGCATACTAGGGATTTCTGCGTCATTTTTTCATATGTATGAAAATGTACATATTTTTCAGTACGTAGATTACTAGTGCCTTTTGATTATGCAGCAAAATTTTACCCCCAAAAGATATAAGCTCAGCCTGTGCCCCTTTAATCATTAAAGTTGAAGATGAAGATAGTGGTATACATGATTGTTACCATGGTGACAGTGAAAAAACAAGTTTTTCACTAGTTAAGTTGATATATGCTAATTTGGTGCCCGAATTTAAACAGAGTTTTTGTCAAGGAATGTGAGATCAGATTCATATATATTTAAAATCTTGAAATGGTTCATTTAATGCAAAATGTTTTCACAAGAAGGCTGAGAAAACAGAAAAAATGTAAACAAATTTTCATTTCAACATTTTTCCTGGAATGTTTGCACAATAGAATGAATGAAGTGAAAGATTTACGATTGAGGGCGCTGTTTATCACTCCCTTGCTTATTATAGTGTGAATGACTGAGTGACAAGCAGTGCCAACACTGACAAAATCTTTCAATCTATGCAACCAATTTAATTTATGTGATCATGATTTGTTCTTACAGTAAATTTTTAAAAAATCTGCTCTTCCAAAATGTACTTTCCAGTGAAAAGTGTTTGATTCGATTGAATAATATGACCCAATATATTTTGAGTCTGACCTCACTCACCTAATTCTGCTGGTTTTTTGTTGTAAGAGTTACCAGTTTCAGTTTGTTGACAATAATGAGTATTTTATTTTCACTTTGAATGTGTAATAGGGAGAATGGTTGATGACGTGTATCCACCACCATACAGACAGTCGGCACCTAGTGGACGACAGATACCTGGATCTACAGATCCTCCACCAAATTATGTGAGACCAACATCGGAGGATTTAATAAGACTACCACAGCCTCGTGTGAGAAGCCCTCCACATGCCACACCGGAGAGCACACCACCAGAATTCCGAACACCTGAGAGAGGTAGATCCAGATCTAGCAGTAAAACAGGACTTCCTCCTGACGCCAGAGGAATAAGTCCAAGCCCAAGTCCTGGCCCACGTCGCCGATCGTTCACCCCACATGATCCTCAAAATGGAAATACTTCTTCACCAAAGAAAGGCACTGGGAGGAAATTGCCACAATTGCCCACTGAAATTGACCAACAGCGGCTTAGAGATGCTGATCTTTTATCATCAATACAGCCAGCAACAGGGAGACCACGTTCCAGACCTACATCCCCACAACCAAGACGACGATCTGTTTCAAGAGAACGGGACAAAAGCCCTTCAAAGGGTAGTAGAAACACTATAAGAACATCACCAACAAAAACTGATAGTAGAGGTAGTCACTATAGTGGACTAAGTAGGTCACCAGATAGAGCTAGATATATGGAAGATACGTACCGCCATCCAAGTGACACACCGCCATCTTATGAAGCTGCATCAAGACAGCCTCTTCCACCGACTCCAAGTCGTCATAGTTCAATATCACCACGTGTACCTAATGGTTTATCAACAGCCTCTCAACAAGACAGGGGCAGGGGCCATGGCGTGCCAAATTTCAGCCCACCACAACAGCCTGGACCAGCACGATCACGTGGTCCAGGCCGTACACGTAGTGGACACAGTAGCGGGAGTGCTGGTGTGACGGGACACACAGACTCCGATGAAGAAGGAGATTGGTATTGAACTAGATTAACGTACACTTGACAGTGGGCATGACTTTGTTATTTGCCTGGTGCTGTTTGTGTCATAGTATGTTTCTGATAGGACACAATTATCAGTAATTTGAATCTACAAACAGATGTCCAGTGCTGTGGAATTGATGATGTTGTCGCCGCCACTGTTAGTATTGATCATATCCCTTCACATTGAACAGCTGCGGCTTAGCTCACTGATCATGCACAAAAAGACTCCAACACATCATGTTGTTACCATGGTGATGGAACAAATAGAGTATTAAATTATTCTACAAACGTTACCAACTTATTGACCTGTTTTCTATACAAATTCAAAAAAAAAAGAAATTCAAAAAAAAAATACATGACTGGTTAGTTAGAAA
This sequence comes from Glandiceps talaboti, assembly GCF_964340395.1. Classification (NCBI taxonomy): domain Eukaryota; kingdom Metazoa; phylum Hemichordata; class Enteropneusta; family Spengelidae; genus Glandiceps; species Glandiceps talaboti. The sequence continues at coordinate 2,715,473 of NC_135558.1, read as the reverse complement.
ATGAAGGAAGGACTTCTCAATATTTCTTGTACATAAATTATTGAATTATTTGCAATGTTCATTCAGCCTTTCATTCCAATATTCTGCACAGACTTTGTAAATATCATTGAGCAGTGTTATCTAGTGGCTCCAAATTTGAAATTTTGTGAGTTTAGAACAGACGATAGATCTCAACATGTATCCTGACATTGTTTAACTAATATTCAAGTTTACAGAATTGAGCTCCTGACTGCCATTAAATTTAGTTGGCTAAAATTTCAAAAGTATTGTATGTTTAATACATTACACAACATAATTCCTATGGTCAGCATTCTTCCAATATTGCTGACACTTTATTCTGAAAGCAAAAATTGCTGTACCAAGATATTCATATCATTTTCCTATTTATGCAAATTTCCATTTGTGTATATTTTTAAAGTGCTAATTTCTTTGTTATTATACCAAATTTGGGATATAATTAATATATAAATAGCCAATACCCTGGCGTTAAACTTTCTGCTGCAACTAATTTATTTTTGAGTCAACGTTAGTTCAGATTACCTTCCCATCTAAGTTTCAGCAGGACTGATTCTGACGTTGCATTTATGTTAAACTCGTGTAATATAAGTTATAAGTGCATTTTGCATTGTATTTCACAGACTATGCAAGCCGCAATGATGGTAAAACAATTTATTGTAATTTCCATGCTTGTAATTTACTGTTAATATATTTGTCTGTTTATTGCAGATGTTAGGGTTGTATACAAATATCAGGTGGATGTACATTTTTCTCTGAATTTAATCTTATTTATGGACAAATGGCAAAAAATTTTATAAGACTTTTTGCATCTTTTTGTGACATATAATGTAAGTTTACAGGGTAGGAGAAGGAATATTACTGAGAAGAGGGACAGTTAGTGCTTTTTTTCTGTACCTATATTAAAATCAAAAGAACTTGATAGAGGGTTGTTTTTGGCCATATGAAGGCTAATACGGAAGAGGCTGATGCAGCAAAAGCCTATGTAGTGAGAGGAACCATTTTTTTGTTGCCAAACCCTATCTAGTGTGCAATAGTTATAAAGAACGTAGATAGATAGATAGTATACATTGTATTCCTATTGTAATTAAAATTCACACATAGATACCAGTACATACACATATACACCCATCATAACATTAAACATTTCAATGCATTTAATACATTGGAAACTAAGAACTTGAAAAAATTATGTACTATTTCCACCATCTAAGTAACCTTTTAGCCATTGAATTCTAGTTAGAAATACAGTTTTTTAAATGTAGTCTATATCCATTTCCCCATACATTGTTCATCACCCCTTCATATGTAATAACAAATTTGTTTATTTTTTCACCATTGATGTCATAAGTATGCATTATTCAATAAGTCGTATTCCAAAACAAAATAGTCAGTTAATTGGGCGTGGTTTAGCTGTTCATCAATACTTGAGTCAAGCTGGTAGCCTATCTAACTAGTGATTTGATATCATCTTTTCTACAGCTAAGAGAGAGAAAAAGAATGAGTAAAGATGAAATGCATCTTACCGTTATTATAATCACAGTCCCAAATAATACTGACAAGCAATGAAAACCAGGTTTTAGGAGAAAGAATAAAGGGCCAATATCTTACTATTCCAAATTCATTGTAAAGACATTACTCAATACTGAACCTCCAAATGCATTTCACTGCCAGTCATCAATGTACTTGCCATAATAGTAGTGTTAAAATGGTTGTCCTATTTCAACTTATGTCTACTAGGTCAGGAGTCCATGTGGCTGTAACTCAAGATAATCAGACCCCATGTGTCTCCAGCGAACATACCCAAACTCCATGTGACTCCACCCAACATACCAAACATACCCAAACTTTATGCGACGCCACCCAACATACCAAACATGCCCACACTCCATGTGATTATACTCACGCGACTCCAACCCAACATGTCCAGACTCCGTGTGACTCTACCAACATGCCTGGACACCATGTCACTCCACCCAATATACCCAGATTCCATCTGAGTCCACCCAACATATCCAGACTCACTGTGACTCCAACTCAACATACCCAGACTCCATCTAACCCCAACCCAACATACTCAGACTCAATCTGACTCCACCCAACATACCCAGATTCCATCTGACTCCACCCATGTGACTTCAACCAAACATATTCCAGCATACTGTATTATAGACAGTGCTCCATATGTCCACACTCTACATGACTCGTCATTTCAATAACCTGCTTATTAAAAGGGAATAAATCCATTGAATGAAGATTAATTAACAACTTCTACCTTTGAAAATGTCAATGGTTTGCTCTTTATCAGAAGACATGTACCCACTAACTTAGCTGTTGGTACATGCATGGCATGTGCAATTCATGAGTTTTGTAACAGTGCAGAGTAGACATTCAGATCCAACAAAACTACATAAATTCAGATCACATAGATAACTGCATACTATAGGGAACAAAAATATCTACACAGATAATGACTGATTTACAAGGAGTCAAATACACATGTATACATATACCATAGATTAATCTACACTTTAACTTTTGAATTCTCTGACAACCATGACGACAAGTCAAAACAAAGAATATGGTTTAAAAGTTAGGAGTATGCAAGTACAATGAATACTGGGATAGTAAAAGAAATTGGCCAGGTAGAGAGGTTATGAGATAATGCCATTACTTGCAAATAGGTCTGTGGTAATATGAAAATCATTTACTAAATAATATTGAATACCAAAAAGCAATGTTAATTAAAACTAAGATTTTGTTACTGAATTCATATTAAAAAGCTGAGAATATTTCATCAGCTAGAACCAGCCTAGCCTATCTATTCAAACTTGTATCATTGTGCAATGTAGAGTATTAAAAGTATTTGTGTAATGGTAATAACAGTTGAAGTCATACAGAGATTTCTGTACTTCGTCTCTATCAACAATTTAATAAACAATGTATTGATGTTTGTGAAAGTTTTCAACTCTTCTATTGTATGGTTTTCATATTTCCACAGTGACACAGTGAACAAGAGGGGAAATACTATATGTATGGCATTTACTAGATAGATACTCAGCATGCTGATAGATAATAGTGATTACTTATCACCAGGACATTCACATTGTATATCCTATGGTTGATATTTAACCCTGTTCATCTGTCTCTGCTGCTAAGTTAGCTGTCACTTTGACTGAATAGTTGTGTTCTAAGAATTTAACGGATGTGATAACATTGAAAATCCTTCCAAATTTCACCTTATTTGAGCTGTGTCATTGTATTGTCATTTCATAATTGATGGAAATAAATCATACCATTGCATTGGATTTTTTAAAGAACTTACATAACTGTAGTGGGTGTGTGGTTTATTTAAAAAATTTGAACATGTGAAATGAAAGTGTGGATGTACTTAACAGTATGGTAAAGTGAGGTAGATGTACATGACAACAATATGTAAATGAAGTAGACTTACTTGTTAACAATATGCAAATGGGGTAGATATACCCCACAAAAAATGAAGGTGGACTTAATGTGGCAACAGTATGTAAATGAGGTAGACATGCCTGACGACAATATGTAAATGAAGTAGGCTTACCTGATAACAACATGAAAATGAGGTAGATGTACCTTACAACAACATGTAAATAAGGTGGACGTAACTTGGTATACGTAACGGCATGTAAATGAGACGTACTGGACAACGATATGAAATAGAATTTACTTACTCGACAACAATATTTAAATGAGGTAGATGTACTTGACAATGTGCAACTACATGTAGGCTTACATGTCAATATGTTAATGAGGTAGCCGTTAGATAGACGCACTTTAAAACGATATGTAAAAAACGTAGACGTAAATTGACAACACATTTATTTATGTATTTTATTTAACCTCGATACTTCGTACTTCTCTCCATGGAGGACAAGACTAAAAATGGTTACAATAGACATAAATTCATACAAAAGACACAAACGAGATTAAAATTCTACATTGTGAAAGTTTAATGTAGAAAGTAAAAACTTTCTCACTCTTCAAGAATCTCGAATCAAAAATGAAAGAATTGACAGGCTCCCTGTCTGGAATTGGATTCCATAGAGTAGCTGTACTAAGGGAATGAGGACAAAAAATTAGGGGTAATTAGATCATATGAATTTAAATGTTTGTCTCTACTGAATCAGTTATTAGAAATATGAAGTCTCCTATGTGAATCATACCTATACCAATAATGTCGCGGGAGGGCGCAGTACTCCGAGTCAGTCTATCTAAAAAAGAACGTTTGATTCCTAGCAATAAACTGCAGGGTTATCTTTCAGTTCCCATGTCATTTATATGAACTGTTGGACTCAACGTCCAGAAAAACTGCTGAATCAGCAACTCTCCTGCCATAGATGTCTTTATTATAAAAAATGATTTCTAAGTTGTGTCTACTATAATATAGAATGTGATCCAGGAGTATGATAGCTAGTGTTTACATGATATGTGGACTATATTACTAAGTACACATGTATAGTTTGAAAGAGATTGCTAAAGGGAAAAGGGTAACATCTTGAAAATTCCCGTCCAAGTCATGAACATGATCACCGCCATCACTGTCGGCTGATCGCCTCCTCTACATCTGATGTAGAGGAGGCGATCAGGCTAAAAACGTAAACATGTACTACAAAGGTCAATTCAAGCTAAATAACGATGGTAAGATAGCAATGCACGATTAGCCGACATCTACATCGGATTTTAATCAGATTGAGTAGTTTCGTGACAGTAGTGGAGGGAGCCATCTACGCCAACGTTTGACGAAAAACGTTGTTCATTTGTCCACGTAAGAATTAACAAGAGTGTAGAACCCGATGCGAATAAAATAAGATTGTCTATAACTTTTTAAGTGTATATATGCATAAAGTGTCAATATTTCAATAAATAAATGTATAATTATAATAATTTAAATACCTACTAAGATTTTGAGATCTTATAATAAAATAAATAGATGAACTTTTCTGACTACTTATAAAAGAATACACAAACAAATGCTATAGCAACAAGAACCATCATGGCGGACTCGACTGTAATAGATTAGATTGCCGAGGTCCCAAACAGTTAAAATAAGGCAATACACCCACTTTGTACTGATTATTTCATGATCAGGAGACGCGTTGGGAGTTTTGCTTGAGCTGTAACTGTTACATATTTATTTCAAAGGATGTGCAGTTCACACGTCTGAAAATCTGGAACGACTACGCCATCCACGACAACCATAGCCTTCGATATCGATAAAAGGCTAGGGCTGTAAAGTGTAATACTGAATACTGTTACATGTTAGCACTGCAGTACTAATAACATCGGGGCATCATGGTTAGTATTCCGGATTGGAGTAAATTTGCCCGACTGACTGGCTCGCCAACTAAACCAGCAAACTTTGAGGCAAAATTGGAAAAAATCAGACAAGAGAAGTTTTACAGAGAAGCCGAGGAAAAGGGATATTTGCAAACATTGAGCAAGAATTTTTTGAGAGAGAATTGTGTCAAGGACAAGGAAAAAGAAAGTCTACGGAGCATCAAGCTGGTGAAATTAGTAGGTGTACATCTGAGAGATATCGTCGGCATTTATACATGTAAAAGACTTCAGATATGTATCCTACATTCCAACTACATCAGTCGATTTGATGCCCTGATAGCATGTCCTGAATTGATCAAATTGGACTTGCACAGTAATCAGGTGAGGCGATATATTTGTTTCTATAAATGCTCAGTGAATGCCATGGAAGTACTTGCATGGTGATGTGAAGTAGCAGCACAGATTTTATGGCAAATACAGATGGCTTTGAATCTCAAAATCTCTCCCCATCCTGTGAGAAGAGGTGCAAAGTCATGGATAGCTTCTAGACAAAATACAGATGAACACAAAATATTATGTTCTTTGATCATCAATTTTTTCATGGGTTCTATATGTTATTTACAGTGTACTACACAAACAGTTGGAGTGATTAAGAAAAGTGATGGGGATTTGTGACCATACATTTTGACTAGTATTGCAAGCACCACAGAACCAGTATTATTATTAAACATAGACACTGGACTGAAGTTGTCATGACATAGAATGACCAGGGTTTATACTCATATTTTCTGTTCAAAGGCAATAACTTGACTTGCATATTGTGTAATATCTAAATTGTTTCTGTTTTGTATGGACAGATTTCTGTACTTCCTGGCGCTGAATTTTGGGAAAATTTGGAATACTTACGGATTCTTCATCTGCATAATAACAGCATAGGAAGACTTGAGCATTTACAAAGTCTTGCCCATTGTCCAAGTCTAGAAGTTCTAACACTGTTTGATACACCTGTTAGTCTCAAGAAAGCATACAGACATCATGTTGTTAACAGGTAGGTCACAAACAGTACAACTAATGGTTATGTGTATTTGATTTCATTTATGAGCAAATAGAAAATTAAAAAAAAATTATGCTGAAAAAAGTCACCATCAAAGTTTATTTAAATTTCATCAGTAAATAGTATTATTGGTTACGTAAAACAAAAAAAGATAAGAAAGAAGGTCATTACCAGACAATGACCAATTTGTTACAGCTGTCAACGTTCTTCACAGAGAGTTTATTGAGTATGGGCTCATATCCCATAATTTCCATAGAACAACAGAAATTAATTACCATAACAAAACATTATATTCATATCTTCATATGCAAATTAGTCAGTAAGATACAACAAAAAAAACACCCTGGGGAGAACACTTAATGTGAGACCTATCCCCTCCGAGATCTAGGATTCTACATACTAAATTGCTATAGGTATAAGTACATAATCTCTGTAATACCAATGTTTCTCTTACGACATCAACAGTGTGTGGACCCTGAGGGTGCTAGACATGCATGTGGTATCTGATGAGGAGATTATAGAGGATGCAGCCTTTGGTGGACCATTTACGGCTATGAATCCCAACTTTTACATCGATCTCATGCCAACAACTAAAAAGGTGTGAAATACTTCATACTCTGTCATATATGTGACTTGTCTATATAAAGTAAGGTAGAAGGTGTTACATCCTACGTCAAACACATAGTTGCATACATATAGAAATAGTGTTTGTATAGTGTCTACTTGGAATACAATTTGACATGAAATTTGTAACTTTTACAACCAAACCAGAATGACTATAAACATTTTTACCATGGGTCTTGAATGACCATACATCTGATTAGGTGTCATTATATTGTGTTTAGTCCTTCCACAATAAGGCTGTACAAGGAGACACAAATATTGAGACTTAGTCATACAAATAATTGACCATCACAACTTGGTAATATAATTTAGAAGGTTGAATGATCACATTTGAATATTCTGTATCTCAATCATTTCTTTTCACATTACAGGAGACTACATATGAACTAGAAATGAAAATAGTACATTATATTCTGGGTCAAATCTCACACATACAAGCCAGATATTCACCAGTACTGATCATACAGCGCTACATACGTGGGTATCTAGCACGTAAACGTTTTGGATTAATACAGGATACTCGGATATGGTAAGTACACCTATCCATACATTCAGTGGGTATTCACCAACATAGTAGTCAAATAGACTTGTGAAAAAAGTCTATGTGAGACATAATGCTGTACATTATACATAGTAGTCTTCTAATATGCCAGCTATGAGACAGTTATTGTTATTTATTTGGTCTAACAAATACTTCATCTGACTTTTTACTTTCATTAACTAAATAAAGAGCCTACACAGTGTGAGTGATGTTTGTGTGTTTTCTTTTTGGTGTCTATCTCAACATGAAACCTTGTGATCAGGCTCACTGATCTTGATAGTTCATTTAATAGCTTTGGCTAGCTTCTGGGAAAAGAGATGTAAAGTTTGTGAAGTTCATGTATTAATCACTCGCCAATGTGAAACCCCTCCACCCCAAGTTACATACTATATCCTTATACATATTTCACCACTAGGGCTGCTGTGTCAATTCAACGGAAATACCGTGACTACAAAGGTCTTTCTAAACCTGAACCAGGCCCACCACCAACATCACCACTTCCTGGTACTTCAGTGGATGACTCCTCTTCTATGCGAATAGATTTTGACACATATATGCAGAATAGACGACCGGGATCACGAACACCAAGTCTTGCTTCGGCTCATGGTGAAAGGGTCCCAACCAGACCCAGTAAAGTCCAGTCTCCTATCAAAGAAGAAAATCTACAGGTACAACATTGTTACAAGTATTTTGTCTATATAATTATTCACTGCTATGCAATATGTGGTAATCAATCAATCACTCAATCAATCAATCAATCAATCAATCTGTAGTGCGTCAGTTTCCAGTACAATCTAATTAAAATCAGGAAGCACTGATGATCACTTCCAGAGCCACAAAAATGCAAAACAAATGATAATATGTCACAGCTAAAAATCAATGTATTCATGACAGGAATGACCTGTCACATGCATGAAGCAGACCTGCCACAGTCATGATGATCCAGGCCTGCCACAGGCCTGAATGTAAATTTGCCAATGGCCTTGTTTTGTTGGAAAAATATGGGGTACCACTTTTATGAGTCACTTACTAAACTAGATTTCAAGTGGAAAGATTGACCATATCATCACGATTCCATGGTGGTAATTAATCAGGTTTTACAAGACACCAATTTTTTTTTCGTTACAGATGAAATCTGAATCCCCAGCCAAGCTTCAGGTTAGGTCGCAATCATCAACAAAGCTAGGTGCCATGTCTCAGTCTCCACATCGCAGGAGAACCAATCTACTCATCAACCTATCTAGACTAGAGTCTGATGGTATCCTAACTCTACAGGATGATGTCGCCATAGAAACAACTTTTCCTAGTAAATCATTCAGATCTTCTCGGGATGAACCAATTGATATGATCAAGAGTGCAAGAAGTGTTGGTAAGAAAGGTAAGAAGAAGAAGAAAGAAAGGAAAACAGTTAAACAGATGCTTGGTCCTCTACGTGAACTTGATGTCCCAGTATCTGACCATGGTGAAGACCTTGATCTTGATGATGAGAGTAGTAGAAAGGTGGTCTTCCGATTGAAAGGAATGAAACCTCTCGTTGTGGATACTGATCCATTGCAGGATATGTTGATATCTCGAAGAGAAGCAGCCAGGGATGTGAAAGAGGCAGAAAGGGCATATATAATGAAGAGAGAAAGTTTGCCTAAACCTACTTTACCTCCAAAGAAAAAACACAATGCTGATCAGAGACTGTTCTCACGCGTACAGGGGACAATGGGTATGTCTAGTTTAAGAGCTGTTCAACAAGCATACAAAGACAGACAGGATGCTGAGAAGATGGCTGCCAAGATGGATTTTGTGATGGCATTACGGGAACAAAGAGAACATGCAAAGAACAGAATCAGGGGATACTTGGACGAGAAGAGAGCTGTCGCTCAACAACAGCATGAGAGAGAAGTTAACAAGATGGCAGACATGTTAGAAAAACAAGAAATTATAAGGAAAGAAGAAATACAGCAAAACCGAGAAATGAGAAGTAGGTCGTCAGAATTCAAGCAAAGACGACATACTGATTCACTGTTTCTAACAGACTTCAATAGTCAGCACACCTCTGTGTCTAATGCACTTCTCAGACACGATAGACAAGCGAAGCGAGAAGACATCTTCCATGAACGACAAGACTTATTACAAGGACTTAAAGACAGTCAGAGACAACAACAAGACCTGGTCAAGAAATATCTAGAACACAGAAAACTGATGAGGCAAGCCCATGCAGCAGTCGAGAGAGCCACTCTAGACACTAGACTCTTACATGAAACAAATGAGAAAATGATGGAAGCAAGGAGTCGGGTAACACAACAGAAACAGAAAACCAAAACAGTGCAAGCGTTCTATCCTCTACCAAAGTCAGCCTCATCGTTGTCTGTTCCTAAGACAGAAAATACTAAGAAGAAAGATACCAATTTAGACAGGTTTCACACAATGATGAATTCACAAGATGGAAGAGTAGGAAACCACCCTACCTTGGTGAAATAAATAGACATGATATTAAAATACCACATCAATGGAAGGTTGAAGGAGGACATTGGGTAGGGGTGGGGTGGGGGGGGGGGGTTAAAATCTGATAACATGGAGTATTACAGAGGGTAGCATTGATAGTGGTATACTTATTATATGTGAACCTACCATACAACAATATATGGAAAGCATCAAATTGATCACTGAAATGAAAAATTCGAATGTACCTGTATACATTCCATAAAATAGTCTGTCTACAGTGCACAGCTAGTTTGAAATTCAACCATTTACCTACTATTTTTGCTGCTTCATTGACTAAAATTGCACACTACAGCAGTGTGCCCTCTAGGCCAATTTGACATGTCACTAAAGCACAGTTTCTAGAGACACACCAAAATTTGGTGTTCCCCTATCTCTTACTATGTGGTGACTCACAAGAAATGGCAGTTTTTATCATACTGACCCACAACAACAAAACTTGGCTATCATAAGAGATGGCACACTGCACTACAGTATATGCTATGAATTTTAATCAAAAATGTCTCACATCCAAAAGATATGTAAATAGTAAAGCTAAAGATGTTTTTTTGGTCAGATATTGAGGAATGTAATCATAATGTACATAATACATGCAAGAGATCACTTTTTACTTTTGTATCATTTGTTGATTTTCACAGACTGTAACTAAATTTACTTTCATTCTCAGCACAGTTGTAAGATTGAAATTTCTGTATCTGATTTGAAGTTTTCTATTTATAAACTTTAAAGAAAAATGTTGAATCAGATGTTTTCTTTGAGTATTCATTTTCATGATTGTTAAATACAGGATGATTTGATAGAGACACTGAATTAATATTTCTGTTTGTTGTCATTCTAAAGTACAATGCTGGCAAGATGACCACGGCATTTCCTCAGATGATACAGGCAAATTATGTCTATATAATATTAATCTATTATAAAAACAAAGAAAGCACAGTTACATCAATGATGAATGTTGATTATAGAAAGCACTGTGTGTGGTTAAAGTGGCTGTATGGATGAGGATTGTATATTTATTACTTGAAATATCAATGTGAAACAATATTGACAAAATCTGTGTTTGTAACTCAATACATTGCAAAAAGCTAAATAATATGTAACAAGTTTGTTATTGTATGTACTTGTGTGTATGTGTGTGTGTACGTATATATTGTTAAAGTTTTTTTTAATGGATGCAATAAAGATTTCAATCTATTCTATTCTACACACACACACACACACACGTGTGCACACATACATACACACGCGCGCACACATACATACGCACACATACATACATACATACACGCGTGCACTCACATACACATACACACACATAGCATACACACATACATACATACACACGAATGCATACATACATACACACATACGATAACTGAAAATTTCCTCACTGTTCATATAGCACAGCAAACTTGTCTATAAATAATAATATACCCACGTGAATGTACGAACAGAACTCGTTCCAATAGCCCTCTAGACACAATACATACACAGACAGAACACATTCATATGGACCAATAAAAAAAATACCACACAGTATACAATAAAAGAACCTTTTCTTTACTGCATTATACTATTCAAGGGAAGACAGTTAATACAACAACTGACAAACTAAGTATACAAAACTGAGTGATAAAGACAGTCAATAACTGACTAGTTTTACAAATTCATACTAAAACATTGCTAGCTGTCAGGCCACAGCATATAAATTTCAAACATACTACATTATGAATAATCAGCTTAACGTATAGCAACACAAAATATTGAATTTCAAATGTGAAAATGGTTGGCTGACTTTTGTATTTGGTAGAGTGAGCTTCTATCTAACGGTGCTCTATTGCAAACTTTTCTGATGTTCCAGCTTATTGTTATAAAGGTTGCAGAGTCGAGTATTCAAGGTTTGCCATGTTAGAGCGCCCTCACACAACATAAATGTCTTTTTAAGTTCACCGTTGAGGGGCGCAACAACATGCCTTGACTGGCATGAATACACACTGTGGGCATGACTTATTTCAGCCAGAATAAATGCCATTTATTTAAACTGACTACTTTCACTTACTATAACTACTACATTATTCTATATCCTCAGTTTGGCAACACATTTGTACAACTGAGAACACAAAGAACAACAGATACAAAAGGCATCTCAAAATAAATTACATATATCGACATTGACAATTTCGACGATTCTAAGTCAAAAATTTGTAAATTTAACAAATAATGACATTAATACAAAATAAAAAATATCATAATTTCTTTATAATTATTTTACAAATAAATTGTGTTAATAAGCGATTTGTATATAAATAAAATTGTTTGAAATCAAAAGCAAACTACAATTATTATGGCAAGTTTGTCACAGCACGTTTTATGAACTGTATAACAAGTCTAAGGAACGTATACATTTCATCCTCGAAATTTGAAATATCTGGCAAAGTACATTTAGTTACAACTTACTCTTATCCATATCAAAATGACAGCAATTGATTGGATAAGAATAGTTGAAGTAAGGGTTGAAAGGTCATGACCCAGGTCATGATGAACAGTAATAAATAAAGAATTTGTATATGGCACAATGGGAAATAACAGAGTGGACTTATTGATGAACATCTCATCTGACATTGAATAACAAACTGTTTAACTTTTTGTCAACACTCGAAGGATCCAATATAATGCTAATATACATCATAGCAAGGAGGGTGTAGACTGTCAGATATATCATGTTGCAGTGTCCTCCCTGGCCTGCTCTATCTGTGAAAGAGGTTGACTGATGTGTGAGGGCGCCCTCACAAGGCGTACTTTGCAGACTACAAAGCAGGCAAAGCAAATCAAAACTTTATTTTTATCCTGATCTACTAGGTTTCAAGTAGTACTATTTTCAACAAACCAAAACAAAATGTGTCTCAACGTCATTTTTATGGATCCCATGTACTTCTTATACATACCACAACAAATGTGTAACATAAAGACAACACATTTGTGGCAATAGCTGTATTCCAGTATACAAATACCATGGCAACACATTTATTGCAATAGCTGTATTCAAGTATCAAACATAGTGCACAACCTGATGTCAGCCAAGCTATTTGAGATACTGTTTTAGCAACATTTAAACATGATTTTTTTTCTTCAAAATTGACCTTAAAAAGGCAACACATTTATTGCAACAGCTGTATTCCAGTTAAAATGGTGCACAACTTGATATCAACCATGTTATTTGAGATACTGTTGTACTCACCACCAAAATTTAATACATGATTTCATCATTAAAATTAACATTACATAGTAAATAAGTACTTCCATGAATTGCATGTCACTATACAGCCAGGCATCTAATAACACTACGTTTGTCCTACATTATGAACGACTATACACATTCAAAAAGTTGAATGTAAGAGACATGTTTACGCTGAGGAAATTCTGACAAAGGAAATGTAAACTACTCAGTAGTTTACTATGCAACTACAGTTTTGTATTCTGGTCGCCTTATAAAACACAGATATTATGTGATCATTTGTCTACAGTTTGCTAATTTTTAGTGAGTGCAAAGTAGTCGAGATAGAAACTTTTTACTTTGACAATTGTCATTTGTTCTGCAGAAAGTCAAATGAATTTCAACTCTGTTCATCTTTGTATTCCAGCCTTTTCTATCAAAATGGTTGACTCCTTTGACCCTCTCTCAAGTATTGGTTGACTCCACTGACCTCTCTGTAGTGTCAATCAGTTGATCCCCCTAGGCCCTACTAACCCCTTCCAAGAAAAGAGTGATCCTACCAACGCCTTTCCAGAAAGGGAATCCCATTAACCCCTGTCAAGAAATAGTCAATCCCATTAACCCCTTCCAAAAAATGGTCAATCCCATTAACCCCTTCCAAAAAATGGTCAATCCCATTTCAGGAAATTACTGATCTTAATTTACAACCACTTTCAAGAATTGGATAATCCTAGCCAACTCCATCACAAAATGATTGATGCTATTAACCCCATTCAAAGAATGGTTGATCCTACTGGCCTCTCTCATAACATTTTTGATCCTATTAATCCCTTTTCAAAAAATGGTTGATTCCAATGACCTCTGACATTAGTTAAAATATGGTTGCATTAACTACTTGAATGATTTATGTTTAGTTAGTTACATCTATCATTTACTCTAATTATAAATGTTCATTTAAGTCTTAGCAACTTTACAATGTGTCTAACATATGTGAGAAATGCTAGTATAGCATAGTTTAGTATAGTAATTAAAGTATTCTTAACCCCCCCCCCCACCCCCACCCACATTGGGGTATAAAAAGCAAGGTAGTTATAAACACCTATTTTAAGTAGATTCTTTAGTGATCCATATAGGAACTTTTTGAGTTATATAGCTTGCACTATAAAACCAAACTGAATTGTACTCATTGAGTGGGTTACTATGACAACTAGCTACCAGTCTGTGTCGACCATTTTTATGCAGCATAAACTTACAAGATAAACCTGGTATGTGTTTATATCAAGTAACTGCTCACCAAGTATTGTTACCAACCAGGCTAGTCGATTTAAACAATGTTATACAAAGGTGTTTCTCAGTAAAATTTAATAAACTTGATGATCTGTGATAAATAAATAAATCTATCAAATTAATTATCTCTAATGCTATACTTTTATATTATATATATATTTTGGACACTAAAGTTAAAACTATCAGCACTGAAGTGTCACTGAGTTGTATATGTATCCATCAACAGTGATGCTAAAACAGCCAATAAGAGAAATCTGTTACAGTCTGATGGCTAAACGTTTCGTTTGAATGTAAGAGTGACTTCAGCCAAGTTTAATCAGAGAAAACAAAGTGTAACCAAATAAAATCTGCAAACAGCCTGGACTGTGAGATATGTTGTCGTATAGACGCAAAAGATGTTGGCTGATGCATGATGGCACACTGACATGGCACACCACACAGACTACAAAATGCCAACACTTACGAATATACTATGAATTATTTAGTTTGTTCATATGGTTATACATTGCTGGAATACCACAGACAACTCATATTAGTACTTGATAATTTTACATATATGTCGGTTGTACTGTGAAACTGTCTAGTCTAGCAATGACATATTGCATTTTATGTGATGTGTTAGTACTTACAGTGACAATGGTAGTAAAAGGGTACATATATGGTCACAGAAATACAGATATTGGGACAGACAGTATATTAAATGTGGCTAAATCACAGCAGTAACTATAGTTCTTTTTATAGCTAAAAGCTACTAAAGAGTCAAAACTTACTTTAAGAGAGACAAGTATGTCTCAACTGTACAGATCTACCCTCTGAATGTGTTCCTGGACACTGACAGTCACATAATGCAATTTGAATGCTCATAGTAGTTCTTACCATAAAAGACTTCTTTGGCTATATTTTCTAAGATTCAACTAAACATAATTGTGGATAGGTTTATCAGTTATTGCACTTTCCATGGATTACCAGTACTACTAATAATATTATCTAGTCCTACTTTTTATGTAGTCAACATTGCAAGATTTAAAGCATACACTGAGAAATTTTGAGCAGTGGAAAAGAAAAATTGGTTGAACAAAAAGGAAAGTATTTCTGCCATTGACGGTTGGCAAGTTGGTTTTACAACATATGGTAGATATGATGTAGGTTTGGTGTTTCACTCAGGTGACATATTTTGACACAAAGAAAGACAAATTTCAACACCAGACTAATAAAAACAGAAAGACAGCAAACACAGCAGGATCCTGTACTCGATCACAATGAAAAGTGATAAAGTGTTGCTATCCTTTTACAGTGCAGTAGAAACATGATTCTACTCAAAACATTACACATGGTCTTGACAATATTAATGACTTCAATTGTTTACTTTCCAACTAATAATCAACATGATAACTTGTCTACTTCTACATCCCAACTGTGTACGATGACACCTATAGAATTCTTTCTTTTGCATTTGAAGTTGTCTGAGTATATGTAAACAATATCATGTCACATGAGTGGAACACCATGGCAACATCATTTGTACGGTAATACATTGAGATATACATTTAGGCTATTCAGGCAAATAGATGGTATAATTCTATGTGCTAGCATGTATCAATTCGACTGTTTTCAATTTCTCACCTCCACTGTGATATTAAATAAAATTCACATAAGAATAACATTTCTGAAAATATACTTACTTAATACATGACTGATGACAAAATATCTACACACAACACTGCTCACACACATTTCAAGCAAAAATGAAATAACTCTCTTGAAAATAAAATATTACACAAAAATTTTTGATCATAATCGTGATATCATATACATGTACCTGGTTGCTATGGTGACAGAGGTGGTAAACATATTTGTATAATTTGCAAATATCCGTATTATAAGTTTACTGAAGGTTTGTATAAATAAACATTCGGTTGAAGTGAGGTGGGAATTTAATGTGATCCCAGATAAACAGGTTTTAGTATGGTCACTAATTTTGAAGTTTTACAATGATGAGCGTAGTGTAGTGTCTACAGATCTGTGTAATGTCTTTGACTATAGTTCTGTGGTCATCTGACATGTACCGGAGAGTCCTGGACAAACTGCAAGAGATTCTAACATCTGTTGACTGGAGGCTAACGCTTGGTCATAGGCTAGTTTGCCTTCTTCACCTGTTGACATTCAAAGATACATACATTTAATAAATTGGCAATTCAACCATATCAGCATCTTAACATCATGTAGAGTAAGTAATGGGGGGGGGGGACTGATCTGATGATGTTCTGTTAACAGGACAAAAGATACTCAGAACTTTTGGAAACCCTTTGAGTTGAGTTTTGATGAGTTCATTCAGTTCTCATTTGTGTTATTAAAGTGGGCCCAGTATTGTAAGTAATATGGAAACATTTATTTAGCTTTCTCTTATGAGAGTATCCCTAGCACACTTACCAAAGGACAAGCGAGTATCCCTAGCACACTTAGCAAAGGACAATAGAGTATCCCTAGCACACTTACCAAAGGACAAGAGAGTATCCCTAGCACACTTACCAAAGGACAAGCAAGTATCCCTAGCACACTTACCAAAGGACAAGAGAGTATCCCTAGCACACTTACCAAAGGACAAGAGAGTATCCCTATCACACTTACCAAAGGACAAGAGAGTATCCTTAGCACACTTACCAAAGGACAAGAGAGTATCCCTAGCACACTTAGCAAAGGACAAGAGAGTATCCCTAGCACACTTACCAAAGGACAAGAGTGTATCCTTAGCACACTGCTTTACGTCATCAACATCACATCTACATAGGTACAGTAAATGTTCAATACAGCTGCTTGCCTAAAAAGGAACAAAAAAAGTTTATAAAGCTAACATATCTTCATTTCATGAATACAGGATTGTTTCTGAGCACTGTGACAGTAGGGTGAAATGTGAATTCTCAATGACCCGATTTTCTTTTTCTGTACTTTCTTAATGACTACATTTTCAGTTTAGAAACTGTATGTATGCAATCATACATGAATACATACATACATACATACATACGTACGTACAAATGTATGATGTATGTGAGCATCCCAAGACACAGTACATGCAAACAACTTAGTAGGTAGATGTACTCAAATATCTAGGTACATGCAGTTGTCAAATATCTATGTACATGCAGTTGTTTATTTTATTCTTTACACTAATTACTTACATTTATACTGCCAAGTGCTAGACAGCCAGCCTGCCTAAGTGCTTGATCTTTTTCTTCTAAACATTCTAAAAAGACATTCACAGCCTGTAAAAAACAAAATATGGATCATTATTTTACAAAGTCTGACTTCCCATTGTTATTTGTTGTCATAGTTACCTGTCTCATTCTATTCCTATCAGTTGTCATAGTAACATGTTTCTTCCAATTATTACCTGTTGTCAGTTACCTGTCTCATTAAATTGTCATGTGGTGCTATAGTTACCTGTCTCATTCAATTTGTCATCTGTTGTCATAGTTACCTGTTTCTTCCAATTGTTATCTGTGGCCATCATTTCCATGTAAATACTGACACCAGTTTTAGTTGTAGGATCAGCTTCTAATAACAGCATAGCTAAACTAATGAGATTACTACTTGGCAGGGGAACTTTGGGAAGTTTCTTCAAATCCTTCAAGACATCTTCATTTGATGGTTGGAGAGTTTCATTGATGGACACTACAGGTGAGACAGTTAAGAATATTAGAGTAACTGTAATCACTGAAGTACAGTCATTGACTAACTCTGAAGTATTTACATTCATTGACTAACTCTGAAATACTTACATTCATTGACTAACTCTGAAGTACTTACATTCATCGACTAACTCTGAAATACTTACATTCATTGACTAACTCTGAAGTACTTACATTCATTGACTAACTCTGAAGTACTTACATTCATTGACTGACTCTGGTGTACTTACATTCATTGACTGACTTTGATGTACTTACATTCATTGACTGACTCTGATGTATTTACATTCATCGACTAACTCTGATGTACTTACATTCATTGACTAACTCTGAAGTATTTACATTCATCGACTAACTCTGATGTACTTACATTCATTGACTAACTCTGAAGTACTTACATTCATTGACTGACTCTGATGTACTTACATTCATTGACTGACTCTGATGTACTTACATTCATTGCCTAACTCTGCTGTACTTACATTCATTGACTAACTCTGGTGTACTTACATTCATTGACTAATTCTGCAATGTACTTTTACATTCATTGACTAACTCTGATGTACTTACATTCATTGACTAACTCTGGTGTACTTACATTCATTGACCAATTCTGCAATGTACTTTTACATTCATTGACTAACTCTGATGTACTTACATTCATTGACTAACTCTGATATACTTACATTCATTGACCAATTCTGCAATGTACTGTTCCAAGTCTTGTTTATGACTTGCTATACACCATTCAGTGAACTGATACAAAGTGACGTAATAGTTACAATGTTGCATGTCTACTGATGATCTGTCCACCATAGTCTTGACTAAAGTCTGGAAAACTATACAGGGAAAACATTCAATCATTACTTCTGTCTTTACTATTCATCTCCATTAACCTATGGTATTTTAAAATCCACTCTTCCAATACGAATGTCAAATTTGAGTCATTGTCATCATCGGCGTCATCTTTATCATTGTTGTGATCTACACCTAGTGAAACTTTCAACCCTGATGTTTAGCATTCCCTGAACTACATGTACCGGTAGTAACTTAACCCAACCATGTAAGTTTAGAAAACACACTTACCATTGTCAGCTACTGTCGGATGACTTGTTCTGAGTCTAGCTCCAAACTGTAACTCAAACTGTACTATAACACTTTCCACAGACACATACAGAATGACAGGTTGCAGACAACATTTCATCCAGAATGCTGTAAAGCCTGGTTTGTCTTTTAATTCAGGAATGACTGAAAGAAGGAAGTATGACATTGTTTATTATTCAGAGAAAACCAGTTTTAAGATTGTAAGATATTATATTAAGATTCTATCAGTTGTGTATGTAATGTTGTTGTCCTATGGTAGGATTAGATTAGGTAAGTGAACTTGACAAAAAAACTACATGGGTAGCTGAGAGGCTGTGATATGGAAGCGTACACTGTGGTAGAATAAGTCAACCTGAATGCAAAATATATTACATGCCTGCACGCACACACACACACACACACACACACACATACACACACACACACACACACACACACACACACACACTTCATACACACATTCACAATATGACAATAGTGATAATGTGACTTCTGGGGACTCAGAAATTGGTAATGATGCAATCTTCTAAGTACATGTATCACCAACAAATAAATAAAAATAAATAGTTGAGTTACCTTGTTGTATTGATGCTACACTTTTACTTGGATTGAGTTCTAACAATCTAGCCAGTAACCTGGTCTGTATTTCTAGTTTACCAAGCGCTATTACTTCTTTACTCCGTAATGGGCCAAATGATCCTAACATCTACAGGGTCAAAGGTCAAATTAGAAATCAGTCAGAACTCTTGACACGACATATAAATTGTTTGTGAGACGATGTGAATATTTGTAGTTAGTTGAATCATACAAACATTTGATATGACTATACACTGAGATATTATTCCCCAATAGTTTTCTTCATTGAGCCAAGGAAAATAGGAGTGATCTAGCGACTTGTAGTGACAAAACCATAGGTCATGAGTACTTTCTGGCTGAATGAAGAGAAATTATGGGAAATAACACACATATAATTATACCTCCTCAAGCATAATTCATGAAAATTTGGTTAAAAAATGGCGATTTGGAACGTTTTGAGAAGGTATTTTGCATAAGTCTTTGTTGTTTGCTGTGAGAATTTAATCCCTCTATTAGTCTGGATGCAAATGTGGTCTCTAAAACCAGACAAGTGTGTTACTTGTCTGTGCTATAACTAAAAAAGTAAATCGTAACGATACTGTATAGGAACTAGACTATACTGTAAATCGTAACGATACTGTATAGGAACTAGACTATCCCTCCATCTGACTGTTAACTTAGATAACACTTGAGAGTTATAAGATTTTGAACAGAACGACATCTACCTATTCCCAAATTAATTACATGTGGTGTACTCACTCAGAGGGTAAATATTGACGAAATTTGTACTTAGAGAGTAAATATTGACAGAATTTGTACTTACAGACAATAAATATTGACAATGTAGTAAGTGTTGTGTAAATGTAATGTCAAGTTCTTCATTGCCTGTTGATAACTCTATACTGGGACTATTACTGCAATTTGTATTGATGCCAGCATCAACTGTTGTCTCTTTATTATCCTCCCTGTAATGTAGAAATATAGGAATATTCAATATAGTGTCAATGCTGTTGTATCATCATTGAGGGCGCTCTTTATCACTCACAACATGAAGCACATTCAGGATAATTTTCCCCTTGCATTGTATTGCAATGGATTGTATGCTCCCCAGGGAGTTGAGGAAGTAAAAAGGGCTATTGTACCACTGTAGATCCATGCCAGGAGTAATAATTTTAAAGCAATTTGAACAAAGAGTGGGAAAGCGCTATATAAAAATCAACATTATTATTATTATATGCTAAATTTTTCATGCATCAAAATAAATGTTAACAGTAACTAGTTCGACTGATCCAGTACCCATGGCAACAGACAAATGAGTCAAATAAAGTAAGCTATAAATAAAATGCTCAACTTACGTTTCCATAACACATTCTTTATTGTCTATATCATTCATACTTTCTACTGTATCTTCTAATTTTTCTTCTGTATTTTCCGTTATTTGTTGACTATCTGTGTCTTCTACATCTTCTATCTTTGTACAACACTCTGTATCCTCTATAACAGGATGAGTATAAGTCTCTTCTATCTTTGGATGACTGCCATGTTCCCCCGCTGATTCGTCTTCCATGGTATTCAGAAAATCAAAACTTTTGAGTGCATTTTCTACTGACATGTGTGCTTCACTTTCATGGTGGTTGCCATTGGAGATTTTCTGTTGAGATGAATGTTGTCAGGACACATGTATGTTATGAAAAGGTAGCAATTGAGATGTCAATGTTGATAAATTTTTATGAGTAAAACTCCAGTTCCAGTGAAAGAGTTGTTTTGCAAAAAGAACTTATACACACACATAATAGACACAAAGTCAAAATAAATGCAGGACTTACCACACACAAGTCTTCAATTTTATGAAGTACTTCTTGTAACTTATCAATCTGTGTATATACACCTCTGTAATCTTGTAACATTACATCTAATGTATGCAGTGCTGTGTTCAGTGTCGGCCTACTTGCTGACTGACCAACACTGTCCATGTCATCCATACGACTACTTGATGACTCATCAGATCTGCCAGTCTATAACACAATCAAGGAGTAGATGATTTAGTGTATGGAGAGGGAGGTAGAGAATTACAGATATAGAAAGACAGAGACAGAGAGGGGAGAGAGATACACAGACACGGACACAGACAAATATGAGTGAGACAGAGGGGGGACACAGGCAGACAGACAGACAGACAGACAGACTGACAGACAGACAGACAGACAGACAGACAGACAGACAGACAGACAGACAGACATGCAGACAAAGACAGACAGACAGACAGACACAGACAGACACAGACAGACAGACAGACAGACAGACAGAGACAGACAGACAGACAGACAGACAGACAGACAGAGAGGGGAGACAGAGGACAGAAAGCCAGCCAGTCAGACAGACAGAAACAAACAGAAGGGGCGAGAAAAACAAACAGAGACAGAGGAACAAACAGACTGAGACACACGGAGACAGAAAGAGACAGAGACAGAGACAGAGACAGAGACAGAGAGTAGAGAAACACAGAAACAAACAAACAGAGACACAGATAGTGGGACTGACTATTACATACTTTGTTTAGGATATTATCAATTCCAGTTCTATCCTTGTTATGTGATCTGAAACTACTTTTATTAACAGTACCACCAGATGACCCCATCTCTTCTTCTGCTTGGAAGGGACTGAAATAAATGAGATAAAATAAAACAATGCCGGTATGCATATCCATCAACACAGATATATACACATTCCAGTGACATAATAATTACTGGTAATGGCTAGCATGCAGACTAACAAGACTACATACTTAAGTATTGAATGACAACAACCTGACTTGGATTATGCAATTAATACCTCTGGTAGATACATCATTATTTGTGCTATAATTATGGTAAATCTAAATATGTTACATGCAACAAGCAAAAACTATGCTATGTATGTGATTACTCAAGAATCAACATACACAGAGTATCTGCTAACTCTCAATACCTGCAATAGCATTTTACCTCATACTAGAGGGTCAAAATAGAACAAGAAGGTTGACTTATTCTCAGTACCTGCAATAGCATTTTACCTCATGCTAGAGGGTCAAAATAGAGCAAGAAGGTTGACTTATTCTCAGTACCTGTAATAGCATTTTACCTCATGCTAGAGGGTCAAAATAGAACAAGAAGGTTGACTTATTCTCAATACCTGCAATAGCATTTTACCTCATGCTAGAGGGTCAAAATAGAACAAGAAGGTTGACTTATTATCGGTACCTGCAATAGAATTTTACCTCATGCTAGGGGGTCAAAATAGAACAAGAATCTCGATCGATTTATTCCCATACACATCCATGCATATGTAGCTCTTGGTGTGGAAGTCATGGTATCAATCAAGAAATGGAATGATCATTTATTTTATGACACGTCTAGTTGGTAAAATTCTATCACAGGTACCAAGAATTGTGTTGACATACATGTATCGCCTTTATTTTACTATGTAGACTAGGATGACAAATCTTACCTCCATGCTACTTTGAGATTTAGTTTTAGAGTTCCTGCATCATTGATATGTACTGTCAATATCTACAACAAATCATAACAGTGACATTAAAATCTAGGAACATTTTTTTTACTTCTCAACATCAACATCACATCATGTCAATAACACACTCAGCAATGACCTTAGCAATCAAAAGCTATTTGCATAATGGTGACATCATGTGTGATTGAAGTTATTGACATAATCATGTGATATATCATGTGATCAAAGCTATTCGCACAATTGTGACATCATGTGAAAGTGATTCAGAAGTTATTTGCATAATGGTGACATCATGTGTGATTGAAGTTATTGACACATCATGTGATACATCATGTGATCAAAGCTATTCGCACAATTGTGACATCATGTGAAAGTGATTCAGAAGTTACTTGCATAATGGTGACATCATGTGAGTGATTCAGAAGTGACATCATGAAGTTATTGACATAATCATGTGATACATCATACATCAAATGATCAAAGCTATTTGCATAATTGCGACATCATGTGAGATTAATATTAAACCTATTCCGAATCTTAGTCAAATTTTGACTCTCTGAGCAAAAATTGTCAATAGTAAGTATAAAAATTAACTTGTTTGAAAAACAGGCTCATTATATCAAGAAGGAGCTAAGAAATTACAGGAGAACTAAGTCCATTGTTACCTTATTCTCGCTATCTGCAATACAATTCTATGCATCGCTAAGGAGTCAAATGGAACGCAGTCTCGCGACCGCACTTGCATTTGTCGACACCTACACTTCCGGTTGCCTATGTCAAAACACATGAATGTTTCTTCCCAACAGTTTAATTTGTAACAAATAAGATAAACGCAAGTTTCAAGCTCATATAATTATGGAGGTGGGAAATTTAAATATGTACAGTATCTTTCCAGAGCAAAATTACAAGAGATGTCTACAACTGAAAATGGAAAAGAAACATTCCTGTGTATTAGCATAGCCGACCGGAAGTGTAGTTGTCGACATTAGAACGCATTATCGCGCGACTTCGTTCCATTTGACCCCACAGTGATGTATAGAATTGTATTGCAGGTAGCGAGAATTCAGGGAGAATTTAGCATCTACATATACTAGTAGTATACAAAGTGTGGTCATACCTGTGGCTCAGCTTTGTACAGTACTGTGGTATCACACTCCATGTTACCAAGGACTACATTAGGACGACCAAGTCCTTTTAACTCTGTCACCTGATCAACAAAAGAGATATTTAAATTTCATATTTGCATCCATGACATTCAACAAAAGACTAATGGTGTTTAAAGTTTCATGAACTTGAAAGTGTTGTCATATTTTTGCCTCCAAAAATTATGAGGGGAAGAGTAATACATTCCAGTAAGCAAAGAGTATGAACACCAAAAAAAGTCTTGGTATAATAACAGGGTTTCATATCACTTACCCTAATACTGATACTATCGGCTATTAATGGGTACAGTAACGTGGTCCTATTTTCCCACGTCTGGTCTGTGTCTTTCTCCACTCTACCTTTAAACTTCCATTTCTGACTGCCATGCTTGAGAGCCACCTATGAAAAACATCAAAATTTGTGACTGGGGTGATTGCAATTTGTGGTATTTCTTTTAAAGGGGAATGCCACTCCAGCAAATGAAGTCATTTTCATAAACTATGGGTTCTGGAGAGTCATTTCATGATTTTACATCACCTAAAATTACTTGCAATTTCAGAGAAACATTAAGTTGATCTTATACCTTTATCATAGGGTATCTTTGCTATGGGCTATTGCATCATGGGAGTCAGCAGAAATAATATGTTCATGAATATTCATGAGATGTGCTTTACACTGAAGGGAACAGGGACTCAGGACTCATGAATATTCCATGTGTAATCATGAAAACAAATGAAAACACACAGTTAATCTACAAATGTTGTCAATCTCATTAGTATTTTGTCTCCATCAATCCACAGAGTTACTTACCTCAAAGACATCTCCAACACAAAGCCTGGCAAACCCTGCAATACCTACAGAGAAGTTTAAAAGAAGAATGCCAATTTTAACATAACCAAGGTAATCATATGGGGTTTTTAAAACTCTCATACAAATTACCCTTATGACCTATGACCTATGACCTAGTGTAACCCTTGCTAAGTGTTCTAAGTGAATACTGGACCACACACAACTCACAACTTATCAAATACAGAAACTTTGTAAGACCCACTGGAAAATCAACACGAAAAATTAGCAGTCAACAATTGCATTGCAAAGGTTTTTTAGTGTACATCTCTCTTACAATGACAACCAAAGTTGAGTACATATGGTCTATAAGTGAAGCAACTAAAAAAACTACACTACAGGTCTATACAGGATGAATAGTTTATGATAATGCTGACCTTTGACCTCCAGATGAAAATAGCCAAGCAAAGTTTCTAGTTCTGCTTCCATACAACACATTGCCTGTAAAGTAGAAAGAATGTTAAGATATTACATGTAAACAGTGACTGTCCCTGTAACAAATTTCACAATTTTGAGATCAATGATGTTTTTTTTAGGCTATCTATGTTGCAAGTATCTCTTAAGTTACATGTCTCTACCTATACTCATTCAGTTCACTATGCCCAGAACCAAAAAGGACTTCATCCAGACATGTTTACCAGACAAAAGTGAACTAACCTGTGTGCAATCTTTGAATCCAGTCTTGGCTTCCTGTATATGGTCCCTACAATTCTGTGAGTTGGAATCTTCATATGCCTTCATAATATTCTTAGCACCTAGTCAGTTGCAACAACACAAAATGCATCAATAAGCTAATTTCCTATAAATCTCTAAGTTTCTGCTGACCTAAAGATACCTTGCTAACAGATACAATGAGAGTTTAAAATTACACAAACTTGAGGTTTGTTGAGACCATCCAGTTTTCATTTGTGTTAATCTCAAACTCGTCATTCTATTTTTTGGGAATTCGTAATACACAACAAAATAAAATATATCAACAAGTTAACCTCCAATAATCTCTTAAGTTTTGCTGACCTAAAGATACCCTGCTAACAGATCAAAAACCTGTTTAGAAATAAATAAACTTGAGTTTTGTTGAGCTCATCCAATTGTCATCATTTTTGTTAATCTCTAAATCTTCATGGTATTTTTAATTAACACATTAAGAAAAGTCATTCATAACGACTCAAAATTTAATTAATTTCTAATACAAGCAATCTGTCACTACATTCTTTGTACCAGCGATACACAAAAACTTAATAATATGTTGATGTAAAATCCTTCATATATATACATAAAATAACACACAGACATGATTCATCACACTTTCTTTGTATTACTTTTTCTGTAACTTTCTGCCACAACTCTAGACATCATGGTTTTGTCTAGCGATAGCATTTAAAACTTAGAATTCATGTCATTCAATGACAATCACACTCTTTTCCTGTAACTTTGTGTCAAACCCTTGACATTATCACATTGGCATAATCTAGATATTGCTTTAAAACTTAGAATTCATGTCACATATGTAAGTATTTATGAAGTAAAATTTAGAATTCATGTCACACATGTAAGTTATTTATGTAAGTAATGGAATGAAATACACAACAGCATTTGTCAGTTTCACAACTAGAGTACTGGTAAGGTCGTAGGTCAAGGCACTATAACTGAGAGTTCTTTGTTCACTCAGTTATGTTAAAATAAAATGAACTGAAAAGTGCCAACGTTTGGAATGGAGATCTTGCAGATGAATTGGTATAGTTTGTAGCTGATGTTAATCAGTGTAAAGTGTACAGACATAATGCACACTAAATTTATCAACAGAGTATGATTAAAACAGTTGATTGCAAACAAAGAGGCTTGGTTATTGTGATCGGTGTTTTCAAATTGACTACTGTTGACAGTACACTGAAGTGTGTTCCCTAACAAAACGCTGCACTACATACCAGTGGTAGAGTCTATGCAGTGGGATGTTAGTGGTGGTGTTCTATACTTGTGTACCATTAGTGGAGAAGGCTGTAATGCTGCACTACATACCAGTGGTAGAGTCTATGCAGTGGTACATTAATGGTGTTCTACACTAGAGTAACATTAGTAAAGAAGGCCCTAACGCTGCACTACATACTAGTGGTAGAGTCTATGCAGTGGTACATTAATGGTGTTCTAGAGTAACATTAGTAAAGAAGGCCTTAACACTGATGATGGATATGTATATTATTTAAGGTTACAATTATAACATCAGAATATTTTGAAGATGGAAAACTATGAAGCTACAGACTCATGCCCTTTTGCATTACAAGACATGTAGTACTAGGTGACAGACTTCACAGAGAGATTTCATCTAGTACTAGAAGACAGACTTCACAGAGATTTCATCTAGTACTAGAAGACAGACTTCACAGAGAGATTTCATCTAGTACTAGAAGACAGACTTCACAGAGATTTCATCTAGTACTAGAAGACAGACTTCACAGAGAGATTTCATCTAGTACTAGAAGACAGACTTCACAGAGATTTCATCTAGTACTAGAAGACAGACTTCACAGAGATTTCATCTAGTACTAGAAGACAGACTTCACAGAGATTTCATCTAGTACTAGAAGACAGACTTCACAGAGATTTCATCTAGTACTAGAAGACAGACTTCACAGAGATTTCATCTAGTACTAGAAGACAGACTTCACAGAGAGATTTCATCTAGTACTAGAAGACAGACTTCACAGAGAGATTTCATCTAGTACTAGAAGACAGACTTCACAGAGATTTCATCTAGTACTAGAAGACAGACTTCACAGACAGATTACCAGTAAACATACCTTCTCGTATTCTTTGCTGGATATTATAATTATCTTGCAGTTCATCAATTTTGGACAAATGAAAGTCTAATTTCCTGCAAACATCAACATTTAAAAGAGAATAAGAAATCTAACCAATAAATACAATATAGTTTGATAAGTGGGCAGTTTTTGACTTCAACTGTCAGTTTTGTATACATATTATAGATGGTGCTGTGTATTATATATCTGCATGACCATTAGGGTGCTAATACTTACATAATGCTATGTTTCTCATTGAAACACCTTAAAAATTATGGGTTGATGAGTTAGTTACAATTTAACAAAAAAAATTTAAAAGTAAATATATGACTATAAGTACGTACATGTTGATGATTATTTCAATTTATAATTATACTTTATCAGTCTGAATTACAGTAGGAAGCCCTGAACTAAATTTCCCAAATTTCAGCAATATATGATAATTTTTATTCAGATCTGTGCTTCCTATAGGGGTTGCCATTTGATAATCAGTGACATTGTGACTTTTTTCTACTCCTGCCATAGAGGGCATCAATTTAAATTTTTTTTTGTCAGAATGAATTAACATAAGGTCAATTGGGTCATGAGAAACACAGAATTAAGTACAGTCACCCTTTACAATGTTCTCATTATGTTGAAGTCATACATTGGTATCATTGACATTAAATGGTTGTAAATGTAAACAACACATTCTATCAAATAAATATACACAATAGAACACTTGTTTACAAGAGAGCCATGCATGCATGTAATATCCTGTAAGAACAATTACTGACAGTCAGACAGTGAAAGCAACAAACAGTCACGCAATCATCAAATTATTGCAAGCTGTAATAGGTGTAACCGGAGCCCTTGCAAAGACTTACACTCTATATAGAATTAAAAGTTAGGTGCTAAACACTGTTATCTTGTAAAGCTACAGAAAAAGTTGGTCTAGACATATACATACATGTAGGAGGATCTACGGTCTAGAACAAAAAAATGCACCTATATACATGTAATCATTATGACTTCACTGTTAAGATTACACTAATATGAGATCATGGACTGAATTATGGGCCTTTAATACTCTTGATGTTGTACATTAAGTATATGTACATGTAGAAAACAATACTGAGTCTCCACCAAATGCTGTTACAGTAATAGTTGTCCATGAAACACAAGTTTGCCGAAAGATAACTTCAGAATGTACATCAACACAAGTAAGACTTTACATGTAACAAACTCTCTAAAACAAATTCTCCAGTGACAACTATTGCAGCTTTAAAACAATACACAACACAGAATACACTCCTTTGTTCAATATATTACACGGTGAACTTTATACACAGAAGATACTGTAAACACAGTCACTATGCTTAATGAAGCATGCACAATCTGTTATTCATATCATGTGAACTGTGTTGCTAAAGAGACAACTTACAGTGAATTACCAACAAGATAGAGAGTCTCTGATTTACAAGGTTAAAAACATATGCATACAGGTGTACTTATGTTTTGATGTACATAACATTACTATATGCATGCAGTCATGCATTACACTACTAACTACTACATGACAGTATAGAATTAACCAGTATTCATAGTGTAAAGTTGACTAAAAAACAGATGCATGCAGACAGGCGAATATTGACTGCTAGACTGCCTCTCCCTTCTATAGGGTTGGAGAAAGGGACAGATACGATGCTATTAAATATTCTAGGTAATGTATATGTATATGTATACACGCATACATTATCAGCAGCAATGAAGCAAAGCCAGAAATTACTAAGTACAAGCTACATTAAAAGAGTTGTGAGAGGTGTAGCCTTTCTGTAAGACTGAGTGTGAGAGTACAATGAACTACATGTTTATGTATGAACTGACTAAGTATGGTATTCTCATTACCAGTACATGAAATACACATGTTACCACCTTCATACGTCAAATCATTTTATTGGTCGACATCATGACATCTGCTTTATGCACTACACATGCACTTAGTATAGGTGCATATGAGAGTAAGTCAAACTTCTTGCTCTATTTTGACCACCTAGTATTAAAAATTTATATTCCAGGTACTGAGAATTACATGTACTCTACTTGTAGTGAGCTGACAGTGAGCATGACACCACTGCACACTGTGTGTGTGTGTGTGTGTGTGTGTGTGTGTGTGTGTGTGTGTGTGTGTGTGTGTGTGTGTGTGTGTGTGTGTGTGTGTGTGTATGTATGTGTTAAACTGACACCAAGCAGAGGATAGGGAACAGAGTGCTAGAGACTACTTAGAACCTTATTCCCAGCAGCTACATACCTTATGAAGCGTTCTGTATTCTTGATGTGCTAGGGGAATGAAGACAGAAAGATGAACACACACAGTAAGCAGCAGGATGGTTAATGGCTAAAGTGGCATATAGCATGGTTGGAGAATTGATGCCAACCCTGAAATGCATGGTTGGAGAATTGACCAACCCAGATTATGCATGGTGGGATATTTTATGCCAACCCAGAGTATGCATGGTTGGATAATTTATGCCAACCCAGAGTATGCATGGTTGGATAATTTATGTCAACCCAGAGTATGCATGGTTGGATAATTTATGTCAACCCAGAGTATGCATGGTTGGATAATTTATGCCAACCCAGAGTATGCATGGTTGGATAATTTATGCCAACCCAGAGTATACATGGTTGGATAATTTATGCCAACCCAGAGTATGCATGGTTGGATAATTTATGTCAACCCAGAGTATGCATGGTTGGATAATTTATGTCAACCCAGAGTATGCATGGTTGGATAATTTATGCCAACCCAGATTATGCATGCTTGGATAATTTATGCCAACCCAGAGTATGCATGGTTGGATAATTTATGCCAACCCAGATTATGCATGGTTGGATAATTTATGCCAACCCAGAATATGCATGGTTGGATAATTTATGCCAACCCAGATTATGCATGGTTGGATAATTTATGCCAACCCAGAGTATGCATGGTTGGATAATTTATGCCAACCCAGATTATGCATGGTTGGATAATTTATGTCAACGCAGAATATGCATGGTTGGATAATTTATGCCAACCCAGATTATGCATGGTTGGATAATTTATGTCAACGCAGAATATGCATGGTTGGATAATTTATGCCAACCCAGAGTATGCATGGTTGGATAATTTATGTCAACCCAGAGTATGCATGGTTGGATAATTTATGCCAACCCAGAGTATGCATGGTTGGATAATTTATGCCAACCCAGAGTATGCATGGTTGGATAATTTATGTCAACGCAGAATATGCATGGTTGGATAATTTATGCCAACCCAGAGTATGCATGGTTGGATAATTTATGCCAACCCAGAATATGCATGGTTGGATAATTTATGCCAACCCAGATTATGCATGGTTGGATAATTTATGCCAACCCAGAGTATGCATGGTTGGATAATTTATGCCAACCCAGAGTATGCATGGTTGGATAATTTATGCCAACCCAGAGTATGCATGGTTGGATAATTTATGTCAACCCAGAGTATACATGGTTGGATAATTTATGCCAACCCAGAGTATGCATGGTTGGATAATTTATGTCAACCCAGAGTATACATGGTTGGATAATTTATGCCAACCCAGAGTATGCATGGTTGGATAATTTATGCCAACCCAGAGTATGCATGGTTGGATAATTTATGCCAACCCAGAGTATGCATGGTTGGATAATTTATGCCAACCCAGAGTATGCATGGTTGGATAATTTATGCCAACCCAGATTATGCATGGTTGGATAATTTATGCCAACCCAGAGTATGCATGGTTGGATAATTTATGCCAACCCAGAGTATGCATGGTTGGATAATTTATGCCAACCCAGAGTATGCATGGTTGGATAATTTATGCCAACCCAGAGTATGCATGGTTGGATAATTTATGCCAACCCAGATTATGCATGGTTGGATAATTTATGCCAACCTTGAATATGGATAACCTAGGCCAAGCCACATTATATATGGTTAGATACTTAATACTAACCTATATTATGCATGCATGGTTGGATAATGTATACCAACCCAGATTACCTGCACTGATGAAACTTATGCAAAGGTTGGGATATGTGGGTTAATGTTCCCTATACACAATATGTCTGAATATGTTATGAACTGAAGACCAGGACATCTACACATCATGCAAACTGTTTGGCAATATAGACTTCAAGCAAGGGCATTCCCAGGGTATTCCCAGGGTATTTCCAGAGCATTTCCTTGTGCTTGCAGTCTTTCCTGCTGTACTTTCACATGTTTCAGTCGTAAAAATACAGCCACAGAAAACACTGCAAACATTAGTGCAAATAGTGAAATACTCAAGAGCATAATGCCATACTGGTATTCATGCATCATAAAGACCTGTCTTATACTTGGTTTACATCCATGGACTGCATTCTCGCAAACCAGAGTTATTATTTCTCACACTACATTTTTAAAGTGGCAAACTTGTTAAGAACTTTGCCGTAAAACAGGCCGTGGTTTGCGACGATGATGGACTAGGGTACATTGACATACAATTAGGGTATACTGTTGGCATAGGGCCAAACTTTACTATTTACTTCAAGGAAATAACCTGGGAAAGTACGCCTATCCACTTTTGTAAGCCTAGATTTTAAGAATTGTGACATCCCTGGATTTGATTTAAGTTACTCAGTATGTAACTGCAGCCTTAATCTTTGCACGGTTATAAAAATCAGTGTACAAAATACACTCATGTAATAGCTGAGCTGCAAAGAATATTGTTGGAAATGACATGATGAACAAATGGATAGATGCACACACCAGTGATGGAATCATGTCGAGTGATACCCTTTCCCCCTTAGGGCTACACACAGTGTCAATAGCTGCCATAGCAACGACAGACATGTCAGGTGACTGATCACATGTCATATATGGTACTACTGGGTAATATTTTCATTTCATACCAAATTTATTATGAGTTAAGTGATATGATTTCCATCATCAAAAAATCAAGATGGATGACGAGACAGAAATCATACTTCTATTTCTCATATTTTCAATACATTACATAAATTATATGATGTATGCAAAATCTGTACAACATGCATACTTTAATGTGGCTATTAAAACCAACACATCAATTCAGATCTGTAGTTTACAGAAAAAAATCCTGGAATAGTTATAATACTGTAAAAATTAAATTCTTACCTTGTCAAGGTCATAATGAAACCCCTGAAAACAAAATGACAGAAAGAAGAATTACTTAACAATTGATGACGTTTGTTCTAAAATATACATGTACAACACCAAGTTATCACAGAGATGTACAAAATATACTTATTTTTGATTTCATTAAATTTCCCAAAAGTGAAGTCAAGCAGTTCTTTGGAATATGTTCACATTCTTTCAAATAGTTGGATGATTGCCCTTATTGTCTAAAATTGTTTTTGAAATAAAATACATAAATTATAAAAGTTTTCAACTGCTGCTATGTACATTATTATACTTGCTAAAGGCTCATTGAATATTCATTTTCTAGTACAACCAAGTCATGAAATGACTAACTATATTGAACAGTTGGTTCCTTAACATCATTACATTGATGAAGTTTGAGTGATTCCGATGAAAGTTATGTATTTGCTTCAAAAAAATATATTCCAATAAGGTATTAACTTGACTACTAGTATTGCTAGTCGGTTCCTTGTTTGTTGTGGTTCTAATAGTCTCCAGGCTTGCATTGTGTGCTCTCAAAATGCATATGTGAAGTTGAATGTACAGCAAGTGTGCTTCTCGGAGTGATAGTTGAGTACATTGGAAAACTGTACTATTTAGTGTTGCAACCAAAAAACGTTGTTTTCTTGCTCAGGAATCATATTTAGTAGTAGTTCCAAACTCACCACATAAATAATTTACCTAGTATAATTTGCTAAATCACTCCTTCTCCATCTGTTATGGTCATGTGACAAGTCTACGTCATTGAATTGTATACAATAACAGCTGATCAAGGTCAAGTGATTCAGCTGAAATATACCACATAAATTATTTATGGCCTGATTTTGAACTACAACAAGATATATGTGATGAATCATGATATGAACTTACCGTCCTTGAACGTACTGATTTCAAAGTCCCATGTTGTTGTGATTTCATTTCATCCAACTCTGTCTGCCTAGCATCTATATACTCCCTGAAACCATAATATATTACATTATTTATAGTAACTATAGTAACCATGTTGTAACCGTAGTTACTTGCCATTATTTTGAATTGCAGTCTCTAATTTTTATTTTGAATAGGAATCAAACTTACATCCAGTGTTGTTCTACTGTGGTATGTTCATTATGTTACATAGTGATACTAAAAGCAGACAAACCTGATTGTGTATTAAACTGTCTGTGAGATGTATTATGCAAGTTTGTATTCTAACTGGAGAAATAGTTCAGAAGTGACATTACATTAGGAAAATCCATTCACACAATGGTCTGATATTGTGTTCCATTTATTAGAAACTATAAAAAGTCACTTGAAAATATATCAGATACTGTGGAGTCTTGATGGTTGAATGGTTAGAGTGGCTGGCTCTGAATCTGTAAGTTGTCAGTCTAAGCCACATCACTATTTCTTAAATGGCTAAAGTAAGCAACAAAGACTGAGCTCAGTCCAAGCAGTAACCTTGGGAACTCAACAGGGAGTTGCAGACATATAAAGGACCCTTGTCCCTGTACAGGGGCTATAATAATTGTAAAGTGTGTGTTGAGTAGTGTGAGAAAGTTCTATATGAAATTTTAATTCGTCATAATCATAATTACCTGAAATGAAACTTCAAAAAGATTTCATAAAATATCAATTTAAGTTACTATTGTTTTATTAAGGTCAAAGGTCATGTTTGGGAAAGTTTATCAATCATTTCCAGTGAGTATATATAACTAACACAGGATACATGACTCAGCAACTTTTCCCACACAACTTTTGTTATGACAGTTTTACAGAAGTTGCTAGGATAAAGGCGGCATTTATATAGGACTTGCGTGAAAACTACGAAAGACTCTATGAATCTATTTTGAAGTTCATGTGTGAGTACATGTACAACACGCCTTCTCAGACATACTGCAGTATGGACTGTTAACAGTCAATTCATAAAATTAAATATTAGTTTTCATGTTTTTCTCACATGAATTCATACTTTCAACAGTACTAACTACACATCAAAACCTGACCTGGCACGTAACAAAGTATAAATGGTTCAGTCAATTTATAACTCTGAAAATTAGTTATCAATATATTTTTTTATTTCAATTCATGTTTTCAGCAGTGCTACACATCACAAATATGATACATACACAGCATTATAAATTGTTGAGTCAATTCATAACTTTGAAAATTAGTTATCAATATTTTGTTTTCATTTTAATTCATGTTTTCAGCAGTGCTACACATCACAAATATGATACATACAGCATTATAAATTGTTGAGTCAATTCACAACTTTGAAAATTAGTTATCAATATTTTGTTTTCATTTCAATTCATGTTTTCAGCAGTGCTACACATCACAAATATGATACATACACAACATTATAAATTGTTGAGTCAATTCACAACTTTGAAAATTAGTTATCAATATTTTGTTTTCATTTTAATTCATGTTTTCAGCAGTTCAATACATATACATCAAATGATATTATGCAGTATGGATTTTTGAGTCAATTCATAACTGAAAATTAGTTGTCGATATATTTTTTTCATTTTAATTCATATTTTCAGCAGGGCTACACATATATATCACAAGACATAATGCTGTATAGATAGTTGACAACCAATTCATAACTTTAAATATTACTTGTCATATATAGAATTCTCATTTGCATTGTAAATTGACCCATTCCATTGACATACCAACTAAAGCCATCAATAGCATATTGAATGTTGATACAGGAACTACACCAGTACAGTCAATAATATGCATTGTAATATAGGGATCACCCATCTGTTAATGTCAAGTAACTAAAGTATACAATTGTATGGTTTCTCTGTGTATACAGGTTGATCATTAAATGGTGAAAAAAAAGTGAAATAAATTCAACAAAAACACAATATGAACTCTGTGTACAAGTGAACACTTACCGTAAACCTTGTTTTAGGCAATCAAAAATGATGCCTGTTCTGGCTGGTCGGGGTACTTTGGGTAATCTCTGAGCTCGATTA
Source organism: Glandiceps talaboti (assembly GCF_964340395.1). Lineage (NCBI taxonomy): Eukaryota > Metazoa > Hemichordata > Enteropneusta > Spengelidae > Glandiceps > Glandiceps talaboti. The sequence continues at coordinate 2,679,091 of NC_135558.1, read as the reverse complement.
AAGCTGAACATTCTTCTGACCTTGTTATTTGACCTTCTGGACAGCAGTGGACTTCCTAATGGCTTGCTCTCCTTCAAAACAAGGACAAACAAAAACAGTGAACTTTTCCGTTAGTCTGAAAGATATATGATGGATGCCGGAACAACCCTTCATAGATATACAAAACAAGACATAAGATACATCATATCACATATTATAGCAGTTGACTTGAAGGATACTGCTGCCAGGTCAAAAGTCAGAAATAATTAGCATGCAATTAGGACCAAGCATCTCAATTAAAGTTACAAAGCTATGTCAAATTATGTCACAGATACTAGTGAAAGTGGGTATCCATTCCGAGATCACTTTTTATGTGACAGTTCAGTACTGCAATAGTTGACAATAGAAAGTTTTAGAGGATGAAGAATGAAAATATTTTATTACTAGTGTATCACTGACAGTTCCTCTCCTAACTCTTCTCCAAACACAGTTTTTGCTAAAGCTTTTAGAACCCTTCAATGAGGGTTTTACAATCTGTTTTAACAATTATGAGGAAATCTGGCAAAAGTTACACAGTCTCATATTGCTGTTAGTACATGATTTGGTAGGAAACCACAGATGTCTAGGAAACACAATGCAATTTGAACACTTCAATGCCACTAGACTAAAAGACTTGTAACTTTGTACACTCCTCTACACTCTCAAGTAATAAAAGGAGTGTACACGACATTGAATCTGCAATGCCAAAAATAACAACATCATCTGTCATAAATTATGTAGTATAGTTTTACATGCACACACACACACACACACACACACACACACACACACACACACACACACACACATACATACATACACACATACATACATACACACACATACATACATACATACATACATACATACATACATACATACACACATACATACATACATACATACATACATACATACATACATACATACATACATACATACAGACAGACACACACACACACACACATACACATACACAGAGTACTATGCGTCATACAATTACATGTACTATACTAGTACTGTACATACAAATGACTTTTTTATAAAAATATAAGTTCCTTATATGTAATTTCTTTAAAAATAAGAAAGCAATATATGGGAAGTACATTATACACTACACTATAGTAAATGTAAATACCTACATGTACTTGTCCACTGATCAATGTATGGTTCCTCATCATGTTCTACCAGCAAAGACAACAATTGCAAAATAACATCTACCCAAAACAGTGTGATCCACAAAATGAACAGGCCGGGCCTTTTTACAACTGTCTGCTTGTCAACCCAGCTTCAACTCACTGCTCAAGGAGTGTGGGAGTACTAGTATGTATATGCTATCTGTCATGCCACTAAAAGCTATAGCTGGGAGATGGAATTGTCCAGTGTACTAATTTGCATACATTTACAACTACAAAAACAAAGGATGTCTGGTAGTCGCATAAAGTACAAACATGTGAGAAGTCTGTTTACTACAACTAAGGCCAGACAGTATGCTTTTCTACACACAATTTTGAAGTCTTGTGTAGTATAAATAGCTACTTATCAGTGTCTGTCTCAATTTGATACTTTCTCTGTACGCCTACCATATAAATGTACTCATCAATATTAGCTTCAATCTAACTCACAGACTTGGCTATCTCGTTGACCAATATTGTTCACCAGAACAGTCAGTCTGTGGAGCCAGATAGCCAAGTCTCTGTAGGCTAGAATCAATCTCCCAAAGGGTATAGCTCAGTGACCATTCTACTTGTGTTACTGCTACGAGGCCATGCATTTTCACAAAGGTGACCACTGTAAGTAACTATGTGCACAGCATACGATTGATTCATTGCAGCCTCTATAAGTGCATAGGATTAAAGCATTCACATTGCAACCTGTATCCTACCGGGTTGCCAATTATACAGCTGGGTTGACTGGGGCGCAACCATTGTTCAAATCTTGTCCACGCGGACTATAGTTATTCAGAAAAAAATGGCCGCAGTAAGACTTACAATTGATAGTAAACCTACTATATAACCTACAGATTCCAAACACTAACCATTTCACCATCATGACTCCACACGTATGAAATATGAACCTGGCAATCTCAGATCATGTTCTTCATAGATAGTGTACCCTGGTTTCATGTCTGTCTGCCTCATTGTCTCTAATTAAGCTTTGTTTTTCTAATCAAGTTTTCCTATATATTTCTCTGTCGGTATGACTGCATGACTGGTCGACTGACGGCTTTTTGTCTGACTGATTTTCTGTGTCTGAGACTCTGACTAACTGTTGTCTGAATCTGTCTAAGTCTCCGTCTCCGTCTCTGTCTGTCTGTCTGTCTGTGTCTCTCTGTCTCTCTCTCTCCCTCCCTCCTTCCCCCCCCCCCTCTCTCTCTCTCTCTCTCTCTCTCTCTCTCTCTCTCTCTCTCTCTCTCTCTCTCTCTCTCTCTCTCTCTCTCTCTCTCTCTCTCTCTCTCTCTCTCTCTCTCTCTCTCTCTCTCTCTCTCTCTTCCCCCCCCCACCACTTTATCAAGTGCCAAACATAACTACCAACTTTTAGCTTCAGAATTACAAATGTGTTGACAATACAAATCCTGGTTTTACCTTTGGAGAACTGCTACTTGGCATATATTTCCTCTTGAACCCAGCAAAAGTACTACTTCTTGGTCGGTGCTGCCATGAGTAAGACTCCATAGTTTGGACCGTAATTCACAAAGTTTTCCCTGTCAAGGAGGAAGTAATCATTAATTACATGATTTAGTAAGTTATTTCAATTTGTGGGAAAAGCCGGTGGTAAGTGTTAGTCATAATTTATTTGATAGAAATGTCACATTGTTTGGGTCATTCTTGTTTGTTCTCTGCTATATCTGGCTAGTTATTGCTCACTATACTCTTATTTACTGGTTGTTAGGGGTCATTACTGGTTGTTAGGGGTCATTACTGGTTGTTAGGGGTCATTACTGGTTGTTAGGTGTCATTACTGGTTGTTAGGGGTCATTACTGGTTGTTAGGGGTCATTACTGGTTGTTAAGGGTCATTACTGGTTGTTAGGGGTCATTACAGGTCTTTACTGGTTTTACAAACATCCAACTGGTACTAGCCAATAATGATGCTCAGACTTTGAATGATGCTCAGACTTTCCATTTGAATTCAAGAAAGACAAGTCCAGGTTTATATAAAACTGCCCGGACGATTTCAGCTCTTCACAGACAAGTCTTTATAGAGGGCTCAGAAAAATGGGTGGCAGTGTGCCCTCTAATGATAGCCAAATATTGTTGTGAGTCAAAATGAGAAAAACTGGGATTTCTTGTACACCACATAGTAAGAGATGGGGGGGGGGGACACAAATTCTGGTGTGTCACTAGAAATTGTGTGCATCAGTGGTGTGTCAAATTGGCTTAGAGGACACACTGATGGGTGGATATTGTTTAGAAGTGACACTAAAAGGTAAAACCTAAGAAGGTTTACATTTATGAAATTTAGTTTATTACTCAATCTAGTCAAACTTGGCAGGAACAGATGGACAGTACAATTCTACAGTATACAACACACAGACTAATGTTGTGTTAGACTGTGTCTGAAATTAGTCTGTCTGAAATTGAGGGATAATATTACATTATTATGAAGGTCTTTCAGTTCAGAGAGAAGTTGAAGAATTAGGACATGACACCATTGTCACACAAAGTTGAAATCTGGTCAAAATAAATAAATAACAGTTAATCAAATCTGGCAATTGAGGTATCAGTTATTCTAGGTACAGTGTACTACAAATGTATATGTGTAGTTGTGTTCATTTTTGACAATCTCTCCCTCCCTCCCTCCCTCCCTCCCTCCCTCCCTCCCTCTCTCTCTCTCTCTCTCTCTCTCTCTCTCTCTCTCTCTCTCTCTCTCTCTCTCTCTCTCTCTCTCTCTCTCTCTCTCTCTCTCTCTCTCTCTCTCTCTCTCTCTCTCTCTCTCTCTCTCTCTCTCTCTCTCTCTCTCTCTCTCTCTCTCTCTCTCTCTCTCTCTCTCTCTCTCTCTCTCTCTCTCTCTCAGCTAGGTATAGACAAACGGACAAATTTTACTACAAATCTAGCTGCTGGGAAAGGGTGGACAGCACATGTCAGTAGTAATCCATCACACACTGACATGCGGTTGTAATTGTTTTGTTCGTTCACATTACTATAAAGTCAACCTCCAGTTTGAAGGTAAGTGAAGTGAGGATGCAACATCATTACATTTATATCAATGCTCCACAAGCATAAACTAACACTGTTGGTGGTAAGAATGGAATTCCTGCTAGACAAATCAATTTGAATATACAGTGGAGATGCTGCGTAATTGCAGTGTGTGGCAAGGGAGGGGGAGGGGGGGTTACTCACATATAGTACATATAGTGGCAAAAGTATGTATGTGTGTGTGTGTGTGCAGTTTTGAACACCTCCCACCCCCCATACATTTATAGATTTTTTTGTAGATTTTTTTCTCTTGAGTTTTAAGCATTACGAAGAGGTTTGACCCCTCTTTTAATCGGTGTATGACCTCTGACCCCATATTTTGGGCAACATAGTTTCAAAGTGGCCAGTTTACACATTTTTCAGACATTTAAAAAACATACAATGATGTTTCTGATTTTCAAATTTTTCTGAGGTTTATGATTCCTTATGATTATTATTTTCTGGCAAGATGTAGGCCTATAAACCCAAGTTTTTTTTATTTTTGTATGCATTTGTGCTTATAATTTGAATCCATCTGTACCCATTACCCAGCTATGTACCCCCCCCCCCCCAATACCAAGGACGGTACATTGTATAATACATATAATAGTATGCAATATATCTACAAGAACTTTAATGGTAATGTAAATCAAGAAGCCTGGGAAAGCATAGGGCTTATTTCACTTTCTTAAAGTAAACCTTGTGTTGTGAAAGATGTTTATACAGGCCAAGCTCTGAGTTTAAACACAGTCCCTGGGACTAATAGTTACAAGTTGTACATTCAACTGAACAAGTACATCAATCACACTGCAAACTAGTTGTCTTGATATTAATTGAAAAGTGAAATAGGATGAAATGTAACTGATTGCCAGGGCTGCTGTTTTTAAGGAGTGGTATTCCCCAGTCAAAGACACACGTTCTCACATTGGTACACACAGAAACAATGTACAGTGTACAAGTCATGCATATGCACAAAGTTATCCATCCATCCACACACTGCCACATGCCAATTTGCACAAGACACACAGATATTCACACTATATAGACACATGCTGTATGTAAGTACGTATGTATGTACGCACATACACACACACACATACATACATACATACATACATACATACATACATACATACACACACACACACACACACACACACACACACACACACACACACATACATACATACATATACATACATACATACATACATACATACATACATACATACATACATACATACATTGTAAAGCTAATTCTTTGGAATGCATATTGATCATAGCTTTATACACACAAAGCTACATGTAGTGTTGACTATCAGTGTTGGAGTAATTTGTTATGCGACACTTGTCACAAAGAAAGTGTTGGCCAACATACTGAAAGACATGATGCACACACATACTACATACAATACCAGCCCTTGACATCACAAGTGTTGAAATAACTGGTTAGACATGGTCAACAGACAAGTTATCAAGAAGTATTATGGTAATACATTGTTGAGAGATCTGTCAAATGACATATTATCATGTCGTTGTAATGTTTCTCACGTTTTCTCATTTCTAAGCAAGATACACACTGTGACAGAGTCAAGAACTTAGATATGACTTTGAAGTTCAAATCAAACACTTGAGGACACTACATGTACAAATGCAGAGTACCGTATTACGAGGTGCTCACATGTAAATAAGACTTTACTTTAGAAGTAATTCTAGGGGGATTAAATTAATCTACGATATCAGTCCTTTGAATTGAACTCTACTAATCCATAGACACCTTTGCTACTCTCTGGATCTGAGACTCTGTTCCAAGGAAATGAATTACTTTAGTGGAGTCACCGATCAAGTGCCTAGACTAGTAGACAGGGTAGCCTTTCCATTGTCCAGAATGAAATGCATTCTACAACAACACCACATAAATTTACAGCATTTTTGATTTAGTTCCTTATACATTGAAAATGGTCCATATGTTAAAGCAGTCGACATAGTCCACAGTGCATGCTAATTGAATTTGGTGGTCTACAAGGAAAATTCACTTTAATATATGTGATTCTCAAGACCACTGTTAAACTTTAACCCCTGTGTTCATACGCAAGTCTATTTGGTGAAAGGGTTCATGGTACTACAGAATATCAAACCCACCCACCCTCATCTAGTGACTCGTAGTGACAAAGGCCCCTTAGGTCACTCATAATTTCCTGGGTTGAACGAACAAAAATATTGGAGAATAACATCTATTGGTATTCAGACTGTTATTCTTTTTGGGAGAATATTACAACCTTAGCATACTGTATTTGAGAAGTGTCACACAAACAATAGAGTCAACAGAGAAGAATATTACATATAAAAGATTATTACTTTCACTTATAAAGTACTCAATATCCTTGACCCTTTTTTTTCTCTTTTTAAAAAAAAAAAATATTATATTCAATATCCTGCAAGATAATCCCTTGCATGGGAGGATAGTGAGTCATACTTCCATAATTTATATTGTATTCCTGGGGAGAATTTTAATAGGAAGTACTTTAATTTCACTGAAAGCTACTACTTTTCAACTTTTACCATGTTGTCTTTTTTCATAAGACCCAATAAAAAAATTGTGTTGTTCCGGTTACACTCAATTTTAGAACTGGTGGGGTAGGTCGATTCTTTTTTAATTTTATTATATTTTTTTCTGTGTGAGTGTCTAGTTCAGGTTTCCATTGTTTACCAAATGGTCTCTGTGTTATTTATTTCTTCCTATCAGATGTGCAGCCATTACAGATTGGAAGAACAGTTTTATATTGTCTTTTTTAGTTGATGTCAGCTTCCGCATCCACTATTTCTGGTGACACTTCACAATTTTCACAATTTAAATTTTTTTTCTCAAATACGTAAAAAAAAATGTTTACGGTCGGCAGTGAAATTCTAGGTGGGGTCAGGTAACCGGAACCAAACAATTTTTTTTCTAGGCCTAAGGTTAAATTTCCACAGCAAGATATATGACACAGATCAGGACATTTCACCACCGTGTGTCAGATACATATACAATGTACTTGTATGTCCTTGGGTTCTGGCACATGCACTTTTGGTAGGAAATGACCATATTTCACAAGATGGGGTGGGACTCTAGAGAGGTTGACTTGTCACTACATATTGCAAATTTGAACCCATATGGAACATTCTATAACAAAATGAATATCAAATTCAGTTAACAGATGTTATTCTGTTTTCTAACCAAACATGATTAAAAAAATGTTTCATTTTGATAATTCTACGTACATTTTTGTACATTGTACAGTTAGCCTTGATTCCAGTATGCGGGCAATTTTGGTTCTTGCCTTTCTGGGCTAACTAATGTACAGTTGTTTGCATGTAAAGAATTACATATAAGCCACAGACTACAATAAATTTTGTTACAGGATTTTTTACAATTTTGTCTGGAAAAGCTATGGTAAATGTTGGGTCTGGATTGGATCAAGGGCTTTTAAAATCTGATGATGAAAATGGCTCATTTATTTACGGTATTTTAGGTAAATTGTCTTTATTCTTTGCATCTCTTGTCGTCCATATTGAATGATTACATAATCTGTTCTGTATACAAAACAGGAGATGTGTAAATGCTAGGAACATTCAACAATATTATATGCAAATAAAGTCCTTCTTTTCATCACATTTTAATCAAATTGGGTTAATAATCATCTTGAAGTCTATTTAACTTAGTTACAACCTCAGACTATAGTAGTCTGAGTTACAACTGACCACTTCGTTGCTAGCCTAGAAATGCTTGAATGAACACTTTTCTGACAGCAACAGCTAGCAGGGTACAGTTACACATAAGTTGGATGCAAAAATACATGCCCATGCCCATGTATAGCTCTGGATGTATATGCCACAAGGTTCAACATGTCTTCTCTCTCCATATACATCCAGAGCTATGCCCATGTATAGCTGAAGCACATATATCATCTTGTGCAACATTTAATCGTTCTCGCAAACCACAGCTATTTTTTCTTCGAAATAAAAGTAGGGACCGGCTCGTTAAGAACGGTACCGTAAAACTGTCATGGTTTGCGACAATGCATTTAATATCTCTGTACCATAAAGCCTGTCTGGTGGCAGAATCTGGGAGTCTATGTTTGTTCTGATGAATAAGGATAGCAGACGCTCAGATGCAGCCAGTATACAGCAGTCTAAGCATAGAAAAGAGCATACAAATGTAGTGGAGTAACAGATTCAGTCAGAAGTCAAGCTCAGAATGTATGTAGTGGAGTCATACATGTAGATTCAACCAGTACATGTAAACAGGTTAGGAGGAACATAAGTGAGTCACAGATTCAGTCAGTAGACAGGCTACATGTAACTCCAATAAGTGTGGCACAGTCACATCTTTAGCCATTAGACAGGCTGGAGAAAGTATTGCTAGGTTAGCGACAGGCCATGATAAAGGCTATGATCAACTGAGTGTAGCACAGTCATAGATTCAATTAGACATGCTAGGAGAAAGTATTGCTAGGTTAGCGACAGGCCATGATAAAGGCTAAAATCAACTGAGTGTAGCACAGTCATAGATTCAGTACATGTTAGCCTTGATCATGTGAAACCTGTCTGTCCTCTGCAGCTGAAAATTGATGGCCTGCACAAGTGATCTCAGCTAGCTACTGTATCATATAGCTCTACCCCATGTGGTTAATTCATTCAAAGGAGAATACACTGACTGTCTGCATACATTCCACTACAATAACACTTGAAATGTATCATACCATAAATCATTTCATTTTTTGAACACAGTTTAGTTCCTTTCTGCATAAAGAAATAACCTTTACATATAATGCTATTTTCAAAATGATGAGTCAAAATTTCATATCCTTTTCCCATCTAGAATTATATTTAGAATCAATATGTTAGGTAGACATGAATATAAAATGTATGTACACAAAGCTTTTCAGGACAGGAGTTTGTGATACCAGTTTTATAATTTGGTATCACAATGTTGATCAGGAAACATGGCAGACCCAACCCTGTACATGTACTTTCAGGAACTGGTGCCGAGATCAATTACATATCAATACATCCTCTCTCTGCTTAGGAATGAATGTTATCATCTCTACCAACTGTTGTTTACAAAGTGACTCACTCCTAATTTATTCCAGGTTTCATCTCAGGTTACAAGTGGAAATGATGAAATCTATTTTCATTGTGGTAAAACTAGTCTTGATTACCCAGCCTCTTGCCATTGAGGGTTACACCACTGCTGGGGGTGGGTGGGGGGGTGTAGTGTGGGCCCCAAATAGCATGAGGCTGGGTAACCGAGACTATGGTACAATACTGTACATTCAAGCACTGGTCAGTGCAAGCTAAGTCTTCACATCTATCCTTAATATTTACAATCCCAGTGGACAATATTTTTCATATTATTTTGGTCTTAATTTTTGACTTGTTTATTAATGTTGTTGTCCAAGTGTCCTCAAAACAATTTGATGCCCTACTAATGCGAAGCAATTTCTTGTAATACACAGTCCTACTACACCATTGTAGAAATGAAGGCACACAGAGTTTGGTAATTGAGGCACCGTACTATAGTACTAATAACATACTATTTTGTAACCACATACTGATAGTATCATGATAAATAGAGCTATTAGATGAATAAACCTAATGTACCAATAGTCTTATTATAACCACATAATAATTGTAGGACTCAAATGGCATTGGGGGGGGGGGGGTACTTACTGTAGACTTTCAGAAAACTGATGGGTAAAGGGGAGAGGTAAGGGGGTATTCTTATTCTTTGATAGTTTGCAGTAAAGCACGTAATCAAATGGAAATGTATTTGAAATACCTATGCAAAATATTAGGTAAACAAGAAGGTAATGTACTGACACTGGTTATACACTTGATTCGCTGAAAGGAGAATTTACAGTAATTTGTACTCTGACAAGTTGTGATTCATCGTTTTGATAGGCAAAGATTCAATGGTATATCTGTGGTTTGTACATTAGTGGTTTGTACTCCTTTACATGTAAATATATCTCACACTGTCTTATCTTTATAGTCTCGATTACCCAGACTCTCGCCACTGGGGGCTCTGCCTAGGACACCTCCCCCAGTGACGAGGGTCTGGGTAACCGAGACTACATCATATATCTTAATAGTTGCACATACAGTCCTACTGTAATTGATAGCCTTCAGTATACACGGCTTGAATAGTCAGATTTAGCCCAGTGAATTATTCCAATGTTTCAGCTGCAGTTTCCTATTGATTTCCATTGTCTAATAAATCTAAAAGTTTAGATACAGGGTGTAGTAGTGTATGTGCCATTGGTCACTGCTATACTATCAGTATGTTCTACATTGACACAATGAAACAATGTTCACAGCTATGTTTTGTTTCTAACCATATGATATGTTCTACAATAAAACAATGTTGAGAGCTATGTTTTGTTTACACATGTGGCTACTGTACACTGTATAATACATATACTGTACAATACTAAGGCAAGGGTGGGGAATATTTGACTGTATAGCTAGAACAGATGGTGAAAGGTTAATCTAATTAAGGAATAAGGAATGAAGTAAACTTGATGAGAGAGTCAATAACAGTCATTTAGCTTCTGTTGTAATCCATTCCCTTACAATTATATAAGTCCCTTGTAATTAAGCAACACAGTAATTGGCTATGTTGGGTGGGTAGTGGTATTCTGATGTGCACACTGTACAGTAAGGCTGTTGTATAAAGCCGATATTGGTAGTTTTATAGAAGTGTTTCAAGTCAAATGAATACATATGATATACATGTATCTAATTTCTAAACAGCATCCATAGCTTCATTTGAAATCTTTGAAATCTGTTAACCTTATACACCATCACAGTAATTGTGTTAGTTGATACAAATGTAGATAGTGGTATTCTGTAAGTATTTCCCTATAAAATGGCTATTCTATGCTGTGCATGTAGTACTGATCGAGTTCAAGTCACATCATCTATGTGATTACTAGCACCAATATTTGTAATTATCAAATGAAGAGCCAAGCAGCAGCATTTACTCAAGAGTTTTTCAGAGAAAGATGCTTATAGTGTTAGCCAGCTATTCTTGCAATAATCTAAAGACTGAGGGCGTCCCTTCAATCTTACACACAATTTTGATTTCAAATTTCCAGAGTTTTGTTATCATGTAACACCTGTGAAATGAGTACATGATACATTACAGACATGGTTTGATAGCTGCGATGAGTGCCATATAATCTTCAATACGTAAAACCATACTGCAGCCCTTTCCTTTATCAACATATTACAAACTGATGACAGAATTATATTACAGGCAACAACACAGACATACTGTAGTGTGTATATATATATATATATATATATATATATATATATATATATATATATATATATATATATATATATATATATATATATATATATATATATATATATATATATATATATATATATATATATATATATATATATATATATATACATACATACATACATACATACATAATACATACATACATACATACATACATACATACATACATACATACACACATATATATACATACATACATACATACATACATACATACATACATACATACATACATACATACATACATACATACATACATACATACATACATACATACATACATAGACAGAACAGCCATAACAAGTACAGTACATATATATATACATGTGACATTGCATATTGTTATCACATATTCATAGAAAAGAGCTGAAAATAAACATTTACATAATTTATATATCAGTAACTATATTACACTACTATATTATATTTATGGATTATCACAACATCTGCATGTATTAATCTGTTTCCTTAAAGTGGAGCACTTCAGAATAAACCAGATGAATCTGTTGACAATTTTTACTGATAAATTATTTAGAATTTCCCATATTTTTATATGTTGACTTAGGGTTGTATTTGACAGATACTGAATTCACTGATTCAGAAGTTGTCAGAATTTGAGAAATAAAGGATGTAATTTGAATGGACTGGCGATATCCTGTCCTCTCAGCTGACATGGATTATGTGAGGTTTAAAAGAATACATGTATGTTTTGAGTCTATTTGGCCAGTTTCATTTGCATCAGTGTTCAAATAAAGTTACATGTACAGTAAATATATCGCAAAAATTCATTCAAAAATGTCTGATGGGTTTCATATTGGTTTAATTATTCAGTTCATACAACTGTATGTTGCTCTTTCCAGAAAATGACAGATGGAATTAATATATAAAACAAAAGAACACATCAGTATAAACGACATACAATGTACATGTACATGTACATGCAATCTGATTAAAATCTGATGTTAGATAGGCTGGTTTTCCTGTATTTACCTTTATTCCATCGTTATTGCATCTTTTACGTGAGATTTTTTTTTTCCTGGGCGAACGCCTTTCTAACAATTTAGAAAGGCGTTCGCCCAGGAAAAAAAAAACTCACGTAAAAGACGCAATAACGATGGAATAAAGGTAAATACACGAAAACCAGCCTATCCAACATCAGATTTTAATCAGATTGCATGTACTCCAGCATACTCATGAAGAATGATGTCATATATTGTATAGAAACTGAAGTTTATTACAGCTTACATGCAAACCTTCTGGTACATGAATGAATATCTTTACACTGTAAGGTCAGACAGCTGAGCAAATACAGTATTTTGAGATAAAATGTGTACTACAGGTACACTCTGGGAAACAAATAGGTAAATTAAAATGGCCTCAAGTATTGCATTTTGAGACTGGCTATGCACCACACTTTTGGGAAACAAAGAAATAAATGCAGATGGCCTACATCTGAAGTAGAAGGATAGGGCAAGAAAATGAAATGAAATTAGCTGAACTTACATGTTGGTTTCTGCAACAGGATTTGTTGTTTGTTAAAAAGAGAAGAAGAATAGTTTTGTTAGTAAATGAACTGCCATATAACATTACATTTACAGATAGATAGATGGACAAACTTACAACAGCGAAGCTTTGTGTCAAATCAATATCCAGCATACATGGCCATATAACATTACATTTACAGATCGACATATGCAACTTACAACATCAAAGCTCTGTCAAATCCATGCAGCATAAATGGTCATATAACATTACATTTACAGACAGATAGATGCAAATTATAACAGCAAAGCTTTAGATCAAATCCATGCAGGGGCTATACTATTCCTGCTTACAGACAAAGTAGTTTCCATGTATACAAGACTGACTGTTGCTCCTTCAATGTACTTTCTTTTGCCACTTTATGACAGCTGTACATTCAATCTGATTAAAATCTGATGTATCGGATGAGCTAGTAGTCTCCTAGCTTAATTTAAAGTGGCACAAGCTAAATTTATAAATTTTTTAAGTATAAAATTCTTACCACATAAAACCTTGAGTAAAGTATTCATGTACGTGTGTATAATATTAACCCCTTCAATACTGAAAACATTCCTGCCAAAATTGTTTGGACAAAATTCTTGTTTTATGTAAGTTTTTGGCATATATCAGCTTCATTTTAGACTGGAATTAAAGAAATGTTACTTCCTAATAAAGTAATATTATTGTAATTATAAAAATATTCATATAAATTGGGTCCCCATATTATTTAAAACTCGTCTCTAGTCATGAAAGGGTTAATGTCAATATATGCCTGCAATGACATTACCATTGTCTTTTGGCATTGTTAGAACAGTTGGTTGCATAATAGATATTTCCTTTACATTTTATATACATATAATAATTTAGTCATCTGATCATTTACACATTATATCTTAATACAAGCTTTGAGTTCCGTCAATTGTATGAGACGGTTATTAAGTATACTTTGGTAAACAAAATACTATGAGTGCCTTTTGAATATGTAGCAAAAAATGTAATCAAACATGTATAAACTCAGCTTGTGCCCCTTTAGACTGTTCTTTGTATTACGTTATGTTTTTGTCTTGGTCATAGTGATCATATATTAGTAGCAGCAGTTTATTATAGTGATATGCAGATTTACAATAATTTACAATAAATATACGTATACAGATATACATCTGCCCAGCACTTTCGGACTTATAAGTCACTTTTTTTCAAAACAAATTAAACATATATATAACATTACATATCAGACTGTGTATGATAAGCACCATATTGGATATTGCTTGAAACATTCATAGTTCTTGGTTTTCAGAAATCTGGTATAGTTTGACTTTGAAAGATATAATATTGGTCAGATATTAAATCAATTCCAATAAATCAATGCCAGACATGTTGATTTTTATATTTTGCCTGCTGTTCCTATATTTTGAATTGACTGATAAATTTGTTGTTGTTTATGAAGTTCAATGCAAACTGCAAACAATGAGGAATTTTATTTTATTTTTAGTTTATTTTTTCAGTCTAAGAGTGTGTAGGTGCTGTTATCATTTTCTGTACATTTTCAGAATCAATACTTGAACTGCTTGCCCAGAGACCTGACTAGCTGGCTTGACATACATTGTACTGGCAAATGACATTGTCAAGTACATGCAGGTCCCTGGGCTATCAATCTGTAAACAGGACTGGCAGAGAATACATGCAATATCAGTTCACATCAAGTCACATACAGAACATAAAAGGGTAGTGGGGTCAAGTGAAGGGTATACATTCACATGCAAGTTATATTACAAAACACAGTGTATTGCCATTTATAAGCAAAAGTCAAGCAATAACGCTGATGAAATATGACACTGCATACAATACAGTGAAGTTGGTAGTACTAACAAACAAACAAACAAACAAACAAACAAACATTTGAAAGATCCCAGTCTACAGTCCAGAGTTAGTTGTTTATGAGACAATTAACAACATACATGTATCCTTGACACTATACATTATATATGATTTCCAAACATAAACAATACTGCTTCATTCAGTTCTACTAGATTTAGTCTGTGACCTTTGACCTGACATGGATAACAAAGAACCCTGGAATTTTCTGTCACTGTACTGTGACACTGTCTGACTCCCCTTATACCTCCATGGTCTGACTAAGGTACTGAAATAGCTGAATTTTCAAGGAATATGAACTTTGACACATGATTTTCGAAACAAAACCTTTTTTCAGTCCAGTTTGTTTTCTCAATACCATGCACTGATTAACCTCGGAATAGAATTTCAAAATGAATAATCCCTCTGGGGTAACACTTTACTACACGAAAGTAGGTCACTGAGAGCACAGACATCTGTATAAAGATACTACCAAGGATAAAGATTATATCTTTGAGATGCTAACACTGGGATACTCCTACTAACTAAGTGTACAGTTCATAAAATAATAGATTCTTAAATTAGCAATTGAAGAGGAACAAAGTGATGATTCAATATTTCACTCTTCATGGCCATATGTACTGAATGATTTCTGAAACTTACAATAGGAGTTAGACAAAATATAATATATAACCCAAAACAAAACAAAACAGTTGATTTTGAAATGATGTTATATACCAACACAACTATTGTGTGTCTCTCAAAACTCTAAAAGCAAACTATAGGAAATAGGAAAATGAGACAGATTTTACACTCTCACTTAAAGTTCAAGTCAGGTCAGATAGATTATACCAGCTTATCACTTGAACCTAAGACTGGATACTATACAAAACCTCTAAATGACTCACGAACTACTAAATATTCTCAGAGTTTGTGCCATGAAATATACATGCTTTTTATGAAATGTAAATCAATGAAATGTTTGCTGAGATTGACAACTACTGTCTGCATATCACTAACAGTGAAGGTGGTCCAATCAGTAATTTTATTATGGTCTTTTAGCGAGCACATCATTTTACTTTGAAGATCTACTCTAAGTTTATGGTGTCAATATGAGGATAACATGACACTTGTGAGCTGTCTATATTTTGGTCTGATAAAAAAAATGAATTATACATCACACAGTTTGTAATGTTTTTTTTCTTCCGTTTTGGCCACTCATGGTTTTCATATTGAATTTCATTTTTTTTCTAAGAGGATTTTAATATGCAGATTTTTCTCATGTACACACCCTTAAGATGTCCTGTCAGAATAACAACTTTTCAAATTTGTTTGACACTGGGATGCAGGATTGTCTGAGATCAAATTGGTAGTAGGGGTTGGAATCTGGATGGTAACTGTCATTTTATAACGGCAGAATTTGAAAGCCAGTATATGCTGGAGTGTGGGATCAAATTATTCCTAAATGATTTGAGAAAAGTAAATATTTCGCCAAAAACTGTCCCTGTGTTTTGTATTTGGTGCTGATCTAGGTTAAAAGAGGATGGGGGTCTATTTTGTTGAATTAGGTGAGGGGAAAAATAAATGACAATATTAAAATAGGAGTATATTTAATATTTGGTCGTTGAATCACCTTATTTCGTACTCAGAGTCAGACCAACTTGTTTGGTGGTCTGAGTTTCGGGGAAGCAACAAACCAACAACAACATGCTTGCGGCTACCATTACAAGATTCAAACTGTGCTAACATTGGTAATACACACAGCAAACAAACGCAGCACACTTGCGATGCGAATGAGTAATGTAACAAATACAGTGACGTTAGTGGTGACAAAAATAAACAAATTGACAACAACAACAATACGACACATTGTACAGCATCTGTCTGAAAAATCCACTGATTTTCCATCTGTGAATATGATACGTTACAGTTTTACATTTCCCGTTACTTTGTTTACATTATGAAAGGAAATGCAACTTGGGCTGGGCTTGATTTGAGGAAGTACCCATCGACATTACGAAGGGCCCCTACACCAACAAGGGGATCATGTACAGGTAGCGAAGCGAAGGGTCGTATTCGTAATGTATTGATATCTGTTCGTTTCAAATTAGGCGCCGATGTGTTGTGCATTTTTGGACAATATTTATGTGCAGTGCTTACCTTTGTTAAGACACAGTTTCAAACGTTATGGAATGCCGACGTTAAATCTTATCGTTGTTCCTTTAGCACTATGTCATCACCATCATCTACAACACAGTCACTGCACTATATTTTCTCATCATCCGAGAGCAAACTGAGCAATTATTAGCTGTGCCTTTTACTGCTATCACCCTTTGTCTTTGACACATCCGGTAGCAAATGTATATTGCTTATTGCTATTTCACGTCTAATTCATCACTTATATGCTAATATGTGGTTAAATCGTCATATCTAGAACAATTAAGATGTGAACATCAAAATATTGAAACTAATTAATAAGCGCACGAAAGGGTTTTATGTTCCTGTTATAGGAGGGGCGATAGTAAATTTAACAGCCACAGACTCGACCTCTGACCTCAAATTCCTAAGAATCATGGGATAATACTTCCGCCATTTTCAAACGACGGAAGTGTCTTCAACACGTTCATAAATGGACACATCGGGTATGTTCAATTGTTTTAAAAGTTGAGTCACATCATCAAACGGAAAGAACAATTTTGTGTTATGTAATTATGATTCAACCAGAATATTCATTGAGTTGTTTGTATTTCCCTCGAACATAGAACTTTTCCCTGGAACTTTTCTGAATCTAAATTAGAAAACGATTCTTGAGATCGACGGACAGATCATGACATTAGTTGCATGAGTGTCATGGGCTATCACTATCAGAAGTCGACACGTTTATACGAACTGGGCGGAGCGAAGTCGGTCTGTTAGTCGTGCACGCAGTTGTGTGAACCGGGAATAATTTGTAAAACAATACTAGATCTTTGATTTATCATACCACTCAACAGTTTTGCCTTGTCTGTGATTTATGGCCACTCCAAACCCCCCCCCCCTCAATCCACCCCCACCACATCAATAAATGTCACATGAAATTTCCCTAAAGCTGTGTACAAATTGTGGTGTGTATAAACATATCAACTTCCCTACTCATGTTTATGTAATCTTATTATTTTTTTAACATGACTCAGGTATACACAGTGGTCAAGAACCAATGACAATGGGTTCCCCAGTTGGTATAAGCAGTCATCCACAGCCTTACCTACCTGGTTACTTGATGGGAGACCCAGCTATATCATCACCGTCTGTATGTACCTAGTATACAGTCATAGAGAGATTTGCGGCATTAGCCTTATCCACGTATTTACAGTTGCAGTTGTTGTTCGTGTGGTTTGTGAAGACTTAAAAACAATCATGACATTTAATAGGGAAATGTATATCCTTTCATTACACAAATTTATGTATGCTTTAAAGAGTATTGGCTACATGTTATATTCACATTGTTCTCTCTAAACTAAACTATGCACTATGGCCTGTAAGTCCTCTGGAGTACCCCCAAGGCTCTTGATAAACCCATCATCACATTCCAAACACCTTCACCTTATGTAAATGTTTCAGAATAATCACTAAACCCCAGATGCTTCCTTCCTGGTTTCTAACTAAGAAGCCAGTGACCACCCTGTGACCCCTAACTGAAAATTTTCTAGGAATAATGAGTCATGTATTTGTCATTCTTGATTATGGAAAATGCTAGTGTATAAGCTACACCATGTTGGGTGCCCTCACCCATCATCAGCCTACCTTTCTCACCGAATAGTCTGACACATAGTCTGGAATCCATGCAGATTGGAAAATCAAAATTCAAGTTTTGAAGTGACTTGTCTTGTTTTGTCTTTTCAGCCATCCTCGTCAGTCAGGTTATGGTCACACTCCAGTAGTTCAAGTCCACCACAGTCCAGGAGTAGTGTCACTACACCACAATCATCAGTATTTAAAGATAGTAGGTCTGAATGGACACCAAATAGACCTCCTGTCAGGTAAAAATCTATATGCCACTACCAACGATGAAAAGTCTAGATTAAAGGAAAAGTCCAGTCAGATGTATTTCTGCCATTAGTACACTTGTAATGATTACTGCTATCAATTTAAATGTGATTTTGGGCGATCAACTAATATATTGGTAACTCACTGAACTTTGAAATCTTGCCTGCTGCACTTGATATATGTTCAACATTTTGTGCTTTTTTCTGCAAAGGCTTTATGGGAAAATCTCAGGTGATGACATCACAAACACCCTAATATCCTAAAAGGGTAGCAAGACAAAAGAGATTGTGTTTCTACACTCACTCAGTTTACCCATTTACTGTTGAGTGAAATAAACCTAAGATTTTCAAACATAAATTTGATGATGACGTACTTGACGACAGGTAAGGTAATACTTTGTTTTGATATCTGTTGTGTTTTACAGTGGTATGACAGGGAGTAGTAAAGAGAAGTCAGGTGCACCTCCTGTAGCTCCATTATTTGAACCAGGAACACCCAATAGACAGGTACAGTAGTATTCCTACAAAATTTTCTTCCTTGACAATTAAAGAAAAGGATAAGATAGTATATGTGTTTATTGATAATTACTTAATTGTATTGTATGAAGGGTACCTATGTATGTACTAATGTTGGCTGTTACGTTAACTGATAGCACCCATTTTTGGTATTCTTTTTTACAGACTGATTTGAATGCATCACTTTTATCTGGTAGTGTGATGTCAAGAACACCACTTACAATTACATCACCAATGCAAGGTAAGTACAGCACTTACAATTACATCACCAAGGCAAGGTAAGCACAACACTTACAATTACAACACCAGCTATGCAAGGTAAGAACACCACTTACAATTACATCACCAAGGCAAGGTAAGTACAGCACTTACAATTACAACACCAGCTATGCAAGGTAAGAACACCACTTACAATTACATAACCAACAAGGCAAGGGAAGTACAGCACTTACAATAACATCACCAAGGCAGGGAAAGTATACCACTTACAATTACATCACCAAGGCAAGGTAAGTATTTCATGCCTTGCAACCTTTCATTGAGCATTCCACATCAATATGAATGACATGCAAAGGTGATAGCTATTTGTAAAGTCTATCACGCAAGATTTAAAAATAGACAAATGTAAAACTCACAACTGGTATGCTTATTTGTATTTTATCAGGTTTGACAAGTCCTGGTGCTGGTCTTGGGTCGAGGTCACCTGCACAAATAGATCCATTCTTTACACAAGGGTAAGTTAGAGTTAGTTAATACTTGCTGCATTATTTGTGATGTTTCTGTTTTTTGAATTAACATATAGAAAGATATGTCTTCAATATGAAAATCTGACATACATGTACTGCCTCCCTTTTCAATTTATACAATTTTTGTGCTTTTGGATGCTTATTTTGAATGTTGAATATTATCACCTTTCCAAAGCAATGCTTGACATTCATTTACAACTAGTGACAAGACCCGTCATATCATATTGGATATGTCACTTGTAGCTAAATATTGGAAAATAATACAAAATTGTTTTATTATCACAGTATTGTGTTTGTTTTTATTTGTAGTGAAGAACTAGAAGAAGAACAGTTAGATGATACATGGGTAACCATCTTTGGGTAAGTTTACTCAGTAATATTTTGCTATCATCATTCCTTTCAATTTAAAATATCAGTGTATATAAGTTTTATAGTAGACTGTCGACAGTCGTTCATGCCTTTTTTGCTACGTTTCATCTAAATCAAAGTCGTCGCCTCCTTCCATAGCACTGAATACTAATACGTACTGATAGGAACTGCGATTGCCAAAGGCATGAACGACTGAGTCCGTGCCTCTGGCACTCGCTGATCAGTACGCAGTTATAGTATTGCTCCGGATCAGAGTGAGGCAATGACATTAGTTTTAGATAAAACATAGCAAAAAGGCACGAATGACTGTCGACAGTCTAGTTTTATAGTTGATTTGAGTATAAACTTTTCAATTCCAGGTTCTTACATTAGTGGTTATCTTATCACTGGAGCCATGAGGATTACATATGGTTATTCTTTTGTTCAGGACCAACTTTTTCTATACAATATAGCTCTGCCAGACAACTGAGTTTCAATCCCAGGTTCTCATATTAGTGGTTATTGTATGAGTTACAGGCCAGGATTTCAATCCCAGGTTCTCACATTAGTGGTTATTTTATAATTTAAAGGCCAGGATTTCAATCCCAGGTTCTCATATAAAAGAGAATCTAATTAAAATCTGATGTAGGAATACAGCTCCATTGCTTTATTTCATTCTCTGATTCAGGTACAAATGTATTGTCATTTGCACTCTATTTTGTTCTGGGAATGAACACCTTTCCGGGGTGGCTCAATCCCTGAACAACAAAATAAAAAAACAAATGACACTATACAAGGAAATAGATTGAAATAAAGCAATGTAGCTGTATTCCTACATCAGATTTTAATCAGATTGCATACAACACAACTTTTGATTCTGAAATTTAGTTAGTGATAAATCTGATGTCACCGGGTGCTACCTTCAATTATACAAACGTGTCAATGAACATTTGTTGTAGGTTTCCACCTGCTGCTGCGTCTTTTATTTTACAACAATTCTCCCAATATGGAAATATTACAAGGCATGTGGTAAGTAGATTATGTTGAACATAGTGGAATATGTGATACATGAATGATGTTTGCATGTAGCAACAAGGTATGCAGTGGGAGATTATGTTGAATGTAGTGGAATGTATGTGATACATGAATTATGTTAGCATATAACAACAAGGCATGCCATGCGAGATTATGGTGAACATAACAGATTACATGTTACATGAATGATGTTGGCATGTAAAACAAGGCAATTGGTGGGAGATTATATGTAAATCATAAACAAAACATAACAAACATGAGTGTGGGCATTATGCTGCCATTACAAGAAATGTTGTGAAATCGACCTGGGCATGATGAGGCCATGCTGTAAGTGATGCATTGTGGAACACAAGCCGTTTAGTATTTTATTTGCCACAAACTCAAAATCATATCAACATAACAAGAGAGAAAGTAAAAAAGACAGTGGAATAAATATTACACATAAACTGATGGATGAATACAGAGTTTATGGCTGGACCACAAAAATAGTTTGAAACAAACTAGTCAAGTTTGTGGCCCATACTACAATTGATTAAACAAAATAATCAAAGCAAAAACAAAAACAAATTTGAAATTAAAACAAAAACAAACAAAAAACAAACAAAACAAAACGCGTTCTCATCAAAAAAAATATAACAACTGGCATTAAATGCAATGTAAGGTAGAAAAAGCTGAATTAATTTTGTAACAAATAGTGAATAAATTTGATAAATGAATGTATATTTGTATATGACTAGCTATGTTGCAAATGAATTACATGTATGTTGGAACATAACAAATCATGTGGTAGATATCGTTGTGTACATTGAACATAAAGCCATGAATTATGTTGGAATATATTAAGCAATTCGTGTGAATCATGAATTAACATTGTCTTCTGTTGTTTACATACACAGATGGCAACTAATGGAAACTGGATGCATATACAGTACTCCTCCAGAATACAAGCAAAGATAGCCCTTAGTAAAAATGGTAAAGTGTTCGGAAATAGTATCATGGTTGGAGTCACTTTTTGTATAGAAAAGGTCAGTAACTTTTGAATAATGCATGCATTGAAATTTCATGTTACTGTGTTGTTGAAATCTCAGTCAATGATATAAAAATTACAGTGGAATACATATATACATGTATGCATACATAAATAAATAAATAAATACATACATACACACACACATTACATAGACACACACACACACACACACACACAAACACATATACAGAACACATACACGCATGCATACATGCATTAGTGAATGTATGATTGAGTGAATGAGGATTTTATAACCTGTATAAAAGTAACTATCTATTACTAAAAATAGATTTTATTGTATATGATATGCATGTTATTACACCATAATTTTATATTACAGAGTGCGATGCAAGTACCTTCAGATAATGTCAGTATTAGTACACCAAGTCAGATTGAATGTCATAAAAGTCCTGCCATAAGACCATTGACTGCTGCCTACCAAGCTGCCTCTAGTCCATACCAGGTAAGTTAGTGTGTATCAAGCTGTCTTTAGTCAATACCAAGTAAGTTAGGGTGTATCAAGCTGCCTCTAGTCCATACCAGGTAAGTTAGTGTGTATCAAGCTGTCTTTAGTCAATACCAAGTAAGTTAGGGTCTACCAAGCTGCCTCTAGTCCATACCAGGTAAGTTAGTGTGTATCAAGCTGTCTTTAGTCAATACCAAGTAAGTTAGGGTGTATCAAGCTGCCTTTAGTCAATACAAGTAAGTTAGGGTGTATCAAGCTGCCTCTAGTCCATAGGTAAGTTAGTGTGTATCAAGCTGCCTTTGGAAATACCAAGTAAGTTAGGGTGTAGCAAACTGTCTCAAGTTAATACCAGGTAAGCTAGGGTGTTTAATGCTGCCTTTAGTCATTACCAAGTAAGTTAGGTCCACTCTAATAAGTTAGAGTATTAACTGCTGCCTAACAAGATGTGTCTAGGCAATACCAGGTAAGGTAGGAAAATAATGTTGACATCCAAAAACCTTCAAAACACAAATGAAAGGTATAGAAACTACCTCAAGCAGTTATTTGAGTCATAATTCAAACTAGTGGAATATGAGCACTACATTCAGAGAATTCTTTTTAACATTTGTAATACTAGTAGTACAAGGATACTTGGTGTTGAAGAAAAGAAGGGGAGGTGTGGTTATGTCACAAAATGTTAACAAGAAGTAACATCATGAATATGTAAATATATGTAAATTGTATATGGATTTAATTTGAATTTATGGTAGATTATTTGATTGTCATTTCTAAGTCAGAATTATCCTTGATTTTTGTTCTGTGTTGTTCTCATGTGTATAGGTTGCACCAAGTACCAATGCGCCTGAGAAAAATGCTGGTGTTGTGTCCCGAGCCATGGAATATATGTTTGGTTGGTGACCCCTACCTTGAACAAATGACATTACTGGTAGTACTATGCTATAAGCAATGGAGAGTGGATAACAGAAACTGTTGAAAACAGTGTGTGCTGACTCCACAACTTGAGTATATCAATAACCATGATATCAAGAAGTAACATCATGAATATGAAAATATATGTAAATCACCTCATGAATATGTAAATCTATTTTCCTAAGACTGAAAACTGGGTACTCCTCAATATTAACTTCAGTTAGTCCTATTTTACCGATGACAAAATTTTTAACTCAAAGACAGCTGGATAGTGATCATAATAACATCTTTCAATACATTCACACTTTTTGACAGGAAAGAAACAAATGTATCTGTAATTTGGGGGAATTAAGTTGTCGTCTGCAGGTCATGGATTGTCTAAAATTCAGTGCTGTTGGGTACATGTATAGCATTTCTTAATTTGGCATCGTTTTAATTTTACCAGCTTAGTCATTTATAGTGGTGCTTCTGTAATCTATTCAAGGAGATGAACGACACTTTATGAATATGTTTGACAGTCTGCATTAGAGCAATCAGCTTCAGTAATACTCAAAATACAACTTTCCAAAATGAAATCATTTACTTGTACCGTATGTTATCGTGCATTGCAGTCATTTCAAGAACAAAATGAAAAAATATGTTTACACAGATATCACTAGACTGAGATACGTCGTGACGTTTCGCCCTCACCGGCCTCCTCTCACAGGAGTTGGCCGATGTTTGAGGGCGCCCCGTGACTGCGTACCTTATAGACTAAGATATCACTAGATTACTAGTATTAGTTTACATGTTTGGTTCCATATTTACTACAACAGTGACAGACATTGTTGAAGTTACTGTTCAACTGAAATAGATGATATTGGTTATAAACACCAGAGTTGCTGTCAATATCTAGAAATAGTAGTCTGATGTAGAAGTAACATTGAATAACATGGCTGCTAGAATATTAGTATGTACATTCTACTTTGAATGTGTTCTCAAATTGCAGTATTTATATTTCAAACACAAAATAGATACCATGTGTGCATGTATTTCTGAGATACAACCTTGTCAATGAAAACCAGAACACTTGTCTGTTTAAATCATTCAGGAAATTCACAGATTGATATTCACAGTTAGCGTCCAAATGATAGACGACATACAAATTTTATCCAACTAATTTTGAAGATGGTGAAATAAATTTGGTGAAATAAAGATAGAAAGCAATAATCTACCAACATCTGTGTAAACATTTGTATTCGTTCTCTTGAAATGACTGCAATAATGTATGTTTTTTTCTTTGCCTTTAATAATTTTTGATGAAATTAAAGTATACTATTTCTAATTTACACGATTGGACATCATTCATTTCACAATGGTGAATGTTTAGGGGGAGGGATAGGTGTGCACAACTTGATAATCCAAATCCCCATAAGGTTCATGGTTGATCTCCAATATTTATATGGGGGGGGGGGGGGGGGGGGTGACATTTTGTTGCATGTCTTCATTATCACAGTGGAAACTAAACTTTCAGCTAAGATAGACACAAATAAAACAATTGTTGCAACAAGTTGATATAAGCTATTGAATGGATGTTGATTAATTGTTATTACAGAACTTGAGGGTGGCATCTACCTCGTACTCCAGCAGACAACTACTTGAAGACTCAATCAAAATAGACACAAACAAAAGACAAATTATCAATTCTCAGAATTTTATTGATATTATATGATACATTTTTTGGACAACATACATGTACACAGAGAAAATATTCTGTGATGCATACCATCGTGCAACAGGATTGCAGTTTAGTACTGCATACATTGCTGAATTTGAGTACTACAGAAGGGCTGATGCATTCCTGCCGCAACACTTAAGGTAGTGTCATTCTGCCCTCATCAGCCCTCTTTGTCAGCCCTCTCTTGAGTGGTGGCTGATAGAGTAAGCACCACATAGTCTATCTCACAGACTACAGTGCTGTTAGGGTACGATATGGATACAGTGTAACATTCAACCCTAACCAGTCTTCTTGTCTTCTCTGAGTGGTGGCTGCCATTTTAAACTATCAATATTGTTCCCATTCAAAACCTGTGTATGTCAGCTTCACAAATGGCTAAAATATACCTTGTTATTGGGTGAATTTGATTTGATATCTGAACTACACATAATGTACAACTGAGTAAAACCCGTCACTTGTCGTAAACCTACATCCCCAGTTTCAGTTAAAGTTGTACATCACCCTAAAAAATAATTTTGGCATGGAGGACAGCTTCTTGTAAATTACGTTATGGACTTTGTGAAATGAAATTAGCCTTTATTAACTTGTGTCCATCCTATTATACTACAAGTACATACAAGCCAGGTTGAACACATCCAAACAAAAATATGGGTTTTCATACTCGAGTCATTCTACATCACAAACTATAATCTATGTCGTTGATTCTGTGGGGCTCGAAATATGAATCAAAATGCTCCAAATCGCCATTACTTTTCCAAATTTTTCATAAATTATGCTAGGCGAGGTATATCATTCCCAGTATTTTTCTTCATTCAGCTGCAAAGTACTTGTTACCTTATAGTTTTGCCACTACGAGCTATGCGACTCGTAGTGACAAGACCCCTTAGAGCGAAGTATTTTCCTTGGCTGAACAAAAAAAAATATTTGGGAATAATACCGTAAATATTGATGTCACACATCATAAAATTATGCATATCTTGTAAACATTATAAACAGAGAGGTTTTCAAATGATAAATTAACAAAAATTGTACAGATAGAAACAGAAAGTCAGGCAAGCCATCTGATAGCAATATTCAACATTTTATATCATCAAAATCTTGTCAATTATCAAATTATTCGTAAAATGAAAACCATAATATGAATCTATGACTTCTAAAATAATTACATTGCCATTCAAAAAAGATTTGCATAGTCAAGTTTACCAGAAAATTCCCATCTAGTAAGTTCTCTGAAGAGCACCTGTACAGTGATATTTTGGTTGCAGCATAAACTCATGTAGGGTCAATGGTTACAGTTAAGAACATCCACAATGTTATCATTCTTCTACTAAATATAGCTACTTACAAACCTGTGTATGGGTATATAAGAACCCTTTAATCCATACAGGTTATTGTCTAATTTGAAAAGAATCAGTAAACAATTCTCACAGTGGTACCTTGAACCAAGTGTTGGGACAAGTGTACTTCTGCTGTGTTATTTCAAACTCTGGGCTCTAACTCATACAATGTGCACATTGTAGACTACCATAAGTATAAAATACCCAGTGATTACAAATGCTGAATGAAGCTTTATTTGAAATAAATTTGACATAAACATTTCTGTGAATACATTGCAGTCTTTCTACCAAACTTGACCTTTTGTATGTCTATGCTAGTTGTAATAGTGAAGTTACTTTATTGGAATCTAGTTTTTGAAGTGTCTACTTATCTACTGTGCTAGTTGTTTAAGAAGAAACTATATAAGAGTGATTTCACCCCAGTTTGAAGGAAAGATTTGAAAAAATAATTGTTGAAAATCATGATTTGAAGAAGTGAATGCACCAATGACACTGAAGTATATCTGATACTAATGAATCATATCTCTAAGGTAAGTTTAGTTATGTCTACCTGTAAAGGAAGATCACACAATGTCACACAAGCTCAATAAGCGAACTTCATTCATTTAGGAGGGGAGGGGGTCTGGCGTCAGTGCGATTGCCCACTACAGTTTTCATCATAGTTTACATCATATATAAATGTTTGATGTTCCACTTGTGAATGTTCATTTAGGGGTAGGTGAGAGGAGGTTTTGACCTAAACGAATGAGGTTTGTTTGTTGAGCTTAATCATCCCTAAAGGCCACTGGTAAAACTGTAAAGGGTTTTTTGAAATGCTGTGATAAATGGTTTTATTCTGTAAGAATACCCAACTGTGTTTACTTTGTATGTCCTATTAAAGTGGATCAGGATCAGGTATTTAATTCAATTTTTAATTTATAAAATAATTTTATCATGGCTTCCTACTTGAAAAATCAAAGTGACACAACACATTCCAAGTCCTTGATTGTAACTCAATACTTTGCTAAAAGCTATTATCAAAAAAAAAATGTGCAAAATGTTTGTTATTGAGTCCAATCAAGGACTTGGTACATGTTGTTTCACATTGATTTTTCAAGTGGGATGCCATGATAAAATTGTTTTATAAATTATACATACAAAATAAATACCCAAACCTTATCAATATATCCACTTTAATGTCTATGGTTCTACACTGTTTAGAATTGTGTGCATAAAAGATTTGTACATACATTATTGAAGACAATGACACAGCAGTGTGAGTAATACAAGTTTGATTAGAGACGTGATGATATGAGTTAGATGGCAAACCCAAAACCAATTCATTTACTAAATCACCATAGCAACACTGATATCCATTTCAACATGATTTTAACAACCATTTCACTTTTTAAGGTAATACTGTTTTAATTCATTGCCATAGTAAAAGTGATATGGTGTTGTTGTTTTTTTGTATCATTAATGTTTTTACTTCATGTTATTCAAGACTTTCTTTCTGATTCCTGATCAAATAACTAAAATTCTAGTAAAAAAAATTTGAGACTTATCCCATTTCCCAGTTCTCTCCAGGTAATCATCTAATGTATGGAAAGATTTCAACAAAATGCTGACGTCATGAACACTCTAATTCACTTGCATTGATGTTAGTATTGGACAAACATATTCTTGATTGGTCAGTTTTGGACAATGTTATTATTCATTGACCAGGGCTGGACAAAAGTAGGATTACAGATTGGTCAGAGCTAAGCAACGTCATCAGTCATTGGTCACTACTTGTAAAATCATCTCTGATTAATTAACTACATCATCATTGATTGGCACTACTAGAGAAGAATCATCAATGATTGGCCAGTAACAGAGAGATCAATTTTGATAGGTCAGAGCTGAGCAACATCCATCACTGATTGGCCAATGCAGGACACAATCATCTGTGTTTGGTCAGTACAGAGAGATCATCTTTGATTGGTCAAAGCTGGGCAACATCATCTGTGATTGGTCAGTAACAATGAGATCATCTTTGATTGGTCAGAGCTGAGCAGCAGCAATCATTCATTGGCCAATGCTGGACACAATCATCTGTGATTGGACAGTGACAGAGAGATTGTCTTTGATTGGTCAGAGCTGAGCAACATCATCACTGATTGGCCAATGCAGGACAAAATCATCTGTGATTGGTCAGTAATGGAAAGAGATCATCTTTGATTGGTCAGAGCTGGGCAATATCATCATTCATTGGCTAATACTGACCTAAATTATTAGAGAGTGGTTGATGCTGGATTGACCAGCATATTCAAATGAACTGCACAGGTTTATTCATCTACTGCAGACTCTCTGGCAGAAAACGACTCAAACCAAAAACCTGGAAACACAAAAACAATACAAAGAGGAAAAGAAAGGGAACATACTTAACAGAGCTTAATTTGTTTATAGTTCTTTGAATAAGTCTTTCAATGCACTTTTTTAGAACAGAACAAAACACAATGCTGTGCCATTGTCTTTCTGGGCATTTCTCAGAACAATGCTGTGCCATTGTCTTTCACAGCATTTCTCAGAACAATGCTGTACCATTGTTTTTCATTTCAGTTGTACAATTACTAGCATTATTTTAGATCTTTCTTATAACCATGACACTATCATCTTTAATAACTATTCATTTTTTACTACTACCGTTTTCAACGCTAACAATCCCAAATGTTAACACAATAGTAGCAAAACTGATACACAACAACCATAGTGACAAACTGATGTATTGCTACCATGGTTACCAAATAATAGTCACTATGGTAACATGCCTACACATCAGCTACGCTAAGATTATTGCATCAAGTAACATATTGACATATTACAACTACCATGGTAACAATCTTAGAGACTGCTACCGTGATAACAAGCTGAGTTTTGGTGATTTGATTTAGTTTAAGCCCAAATAGTCACATAGCGGGAAAGTTTTATAAAAATATAATTCCTATAATTTTGCATGTCAAAAAGAAGGTAGTGTATGGCACCAGCTGCCATCTTGTAAAAAAATACAAAACTCTCAACAATCCAGATATGAATATCTTATCTTATGCACCAATCAACTACTCCTCACCATGACCCCTGACCCCAGTTAGCATATGCATGTTAACACTTATTTCTTTTTCATACGTACTCTGAAGGCAAATGCCACGATGATACCAAGGATTATTATCGGCAGCCATCCTCTTAATCCGGTTTTCTTTGGAGATTTCCTCATCAACCACATCATCCAATCTAACTTCTTTTCTGTGTAAGGTGGGTATCTGACACTGTAAAAATCAAATAAGGTTAAAATTATGTTGCCTCCTTCAGTCTATGGTGGGTATCTGACACTGTAAAAATCAAATAATTATGTTGCCTCCTCCAGTCTATGTTGGGTATCTGACACTGTAAAAATCAAATAATTATGTTGCCTCCTTCAGTCTATGTTGGGTATCTGACACTGTAAAAATCAAAATATCAACAAAACAGTGTAACCATTTCACTATGTTGTGGATATCTATAATAAGCCACAAACAACACATAACTGTACAACAAAAGCGTGTCAGACACAACAATTTTGTGGGTTAATCAAAGAGAATTTTACATGTCATGAAGTTATAGCAAAGTGAATATTTTGTTTTGAATGAACTGAATAGAGCGCCACCTAGAGGTGACCACTAAATAGGGGTCATCGTTGTCAATCACGGTTCAAATCTTGTCTGTGAACTTAAACCACAATGGTTTCCACCAAAAACAATGGTCATATAACCTGAAGTCCCTCTCTGTGTCACAGACTCTAGAATTTACTACCAAAACACTGAAAGTACAAGAAACTATTTCTGCAGTAACTGTTCAGAATTCACTAACAGTGGTAAGGCTTGGACTGGCAAGTTATTTGATCAGATTTTGATGGTTTCTTTGTCCATTCAGCTATTAAGACTGTACACAATCAAGTGTAAAAAATAGACATTGCCATGTAAATTTGTAAAATCACTACTTACCTGTTCATTTTCTCCATACCAAAACTTTTGATCAGGACACCTCTCTTATGAGAAAATGTATCAAAAGAGAACTTGCCATGGTAACCACCCATACCACTACCACCAACACCACCAAATGGTAATGTTTCAACTGTCAATACAATGCAATATATAGATTACTGTTTGTGTACTAATACCCAATGAAATAGTGTATTTGTATGAAGGAACACAATGTCTAGCAAATGATTAGACTGTAGGATAAGTTGTGTCACTCCGTCTGCTCTATCTATGAAAGTTGTCACTCCGTCTGCTCTATCTATGAAAGTGGTTAACTGATGTGTGAGGGCGCCCTCTTAAGGCATACCTTACAGACTAACAAATGATTATGTCATTAAAGGGGAACATCACTGTAGGAAATATATGAGACATTTTCATAAACTGGGTTCTGGAGTCATATCATGATTGTTTTATTTGAAGGTAATGATCACTTAGGAGTCATAAATATTTATGTTCAGTTATTATATATGTTTGTGTACTGACTCACATGAGGTAATGTATGTCCATGGTAAAGACCACCTCTGAACAATGAATAAAAACCAGGTTTTAACTTGGTGTCTCTCAGCAAATACATGTGATGTAAAAATCATAAAATGACTCTCCAAAACGAATAATTGACAAAAAATAAAGAAGTGGTGTATCCCTTTAAGGTATTATCAAGGCTTACACAGAACACAGTATGTGTATAACTATTTGCACTCACTCCCTGCATGTTCTAATTACTGCCAGCATATGTACTTACTGCCTGCATGTAGTAAGGTATCATTGGCACACACTCCACCACTTGAAGTTTTGTCAATCACTTCTTGTATCAAATCATTATTCTTTGAAAATACATATAGAGCCAGCGGTTTGTCCCTGAAATGTAAGGAGTAAAGTTTTGTATTGAAAACACAATATAAAGCAAGAAGTTTGTCTCTGAAAATGGAAATGAAATGAAACCTGTTTCATAGTCATGAGGGGGTTCTCAGAGTCACTTGTTCCAACAGGACTGTAATGTACTAGCCATTCCCCGGACAGTGACTTTACACTACATTAATGTACTACACCAGCAATGGTCTGTAAGGTATGCCATGATGGGGTGCTCTCACGCATCGTAGGAGACCAGTGAGGGCAGAATGACATGATGTATATTACAGTCTACATCATCAAGAAACAAACAGAAGACATAATCTCTGAAATGAATATTATCCAATACAAAGAACAGCATAGAACATTGAATTTTGTTACGACAAAGCTCACACATCTTCATATAAACTGCATGAACCACCCCCTACATCCTCCCTATACTCTTCCAACTAATACCCCTGCAAACTATGAATGTACACATTACTAGATGACGTCTTGATCTAGATTAGATGACAAGATGGAATACAGAAAGTTTTATAGCTACCTGCTATTTATGAAATTGATAGCATCCTGCACTCCATCCACATTCATAATAGGTAGTACTGGACCAAAAATCTACAAGAAAAACATAAAATATTTGTAAACTGCTGACAAAAATTGCAGTAAAGGGCAATGAAAGAGTTTTCATCACCTTTTGTTCTGTAACAAGGTCAGAGCAGAATGTGCGGTAACTGTTGTGTTTTTTCATCTCTTGTTTTATGGTGGGCATTGAATGGGACAGAATATATGTTTGTTTTCTTCTACCTATTGTCCTATGGCAAGGTAAGAATATGTGTTTATGTTTTTCATTCTTGTTCCAGAACAAGATCAGAGTGCGTGAGTGTGTTTGTGTTGTCTTACCTCTTGTTCCAAGACAGGGTCAGAGTGTGTGTTTGTGTTTACTTATCTCTTGTTCCATGACAGGGTCAGAGTGTGTGTTTGTGTTTTCTTACCTTTTGTTCCATGACAAGGTCAGAGTGTGTGTTTGTGTGTTCTTACCTCCTGTTCCATGACAGGGTCAGAGTGTTTGACATCAACAACTACTGTAGGTGATATAAATTTTTCTGCTGCATCAGTCTCTCCTCCAATGACCACTTTACCACTTTTCATTAAATCAGTAATACGTCTGAAAATTTTTGATAAGAGAATTGGTGAAATGAAACACTCCATTACCATAAATGACTTGTCTGGTTCTCCTCATGCACACCCACAAACAAACAAACAAACAAAACATGCACAAAACTACACATGCATGCATTCATGCATTTTAAGTGAATAATGTCTTAAAAACTACCAATCATAACAGTGATAGCACACACAAATTAATTCAACATTGCAATAGCAGACACACCATTAAATTTGTGGTTTTATTTTACCACCTTTTACATTGAAATTTACAAGAAAGTGGTAATATTAGCATTAACAGCCAGCTATCCAATGGGCTATGTGATGGTCTCTATGATATCAAGGACATTTCAGCTGTAATATTAAGATACATAAACTTACTGGAAATGTCTTTCATTGACAATACGACCAAAGCTTGAAGATTGTTTGGGATTCTACGGGAAAAAAAGACATAACATATGTCAAATGTTACAAAACGTATTTAACTATAAATACACATTGACCTACTGAGAAATAAAAGTCTTTTGTTTCACATGAGAATGTGTGTGTCAAAGCCTTTTTTTCACCATATTTTTTCCAAACTCCACACACGGTAGAAAATGATATTTGCACAATGCATATTTGTGTACAGGACCACTGTACACATGTATTCAACATGTATGCTTTCCAATGATGCACAAAGAACTGTTAAGCCTCTTTATAGGAGACAGTACAAAAAATTATAACAATCTAATAAGTCAAAAAATTGACAAATTTATCCAGCGATTTCTAATTAGTACAATGGAACATAGGAAAACATGTTTAACCTGATGGAGAATTGTAAATTTTTATCTCTTTCTTTCTCTCTTATTATTTCTTTGAAGTTATTAGTTGCTATTTTAACATGATATTTTGTATGTATTTGATTCTATGTAAATGCTGCTCCTAATGTTTTTAGTGAGCCCCTGATATAAAAGGGATGCAGAAAATAAATAAATAAATAAAAAATTATACACTTCATCATAAAGGATTGACTTACTTCTCCGAAAAACTTCTTGACAGATGTTTCAATATTTGCTACAAGTTGATCTTGTATGGCTCTTTCACACATAATGTAGTCTGGTGCAATACATGTCTGACCAGCATTAACAAACCTGCCCCATGCTATACGATTAGCAGCAACACTCAGATCACAGTTACGGTCCACGTAGCACGGACTGTAAAAGTAAGGAAACGTAGCAATCAAATAAATGAACTCACATAGTAAGGGTATGTATACATGTACCACATTTAAACCAACGCCATCCCCTCTTCGACTCATGTAGACTTTGGACATTTGATTTTAACTGTGTTATGTATATGATTGGCCCCCTCTTTTAATGCATGTATGACCTTTGACCCCATATTTTGGACAACATCGTTTCCAAGTTGTCAATTTTTAAATTTTTCCAACATTTTTCAAAAAGTCCTTGGCAGGTTACCTTGTTTTTTAATTTTTGCAGTGTTTGTGCCACTGTCTGTAATTTTAATCCACCAGAGTACATCTGTACCCATTACCCATCCAAGTCCCCCTCCCTCCTCTCCCCGGTGTAAATACTGACCTCTTGCCACCAAGCTCCAAGGTCAAAGGTGTTAAATTCTTGGCTGCAGCTGCCATCACATGCCTAGCTACATTACCACCACCAGTGTAGAAAATGTAGTCAAATCTCTCCTCCAACAAAGCTGTTGTTTCTTTGACAGCACCGCAATAAACTGGATAGCATTCCTGTTTGAGCAGTGATAATAATATTCCTTTAATATATCTGTTTAACTATCCAGACCCTTTCCTGATTTAACATTAAGAAATACAATTGAAAGCTAAGGAAGTGCCATCAACACATCTCAAAGTGGCCATATGGATGACGATTGGGTAGTTGTCTTGGATTTTTAATTTATATAGACAATTTTATGATGGCTTCCTACTTAAAAAATATATGTGAAACAACATATGCCAAGTCTGTTTTTGAAACTCAATGCACTGCAATGTCAGCTAAAACATCAGCGGTGTGTGGCGACACTTACCTTGTCTAGGTATCTTGGGATCATGTCGGCTAAAACATCAGCGGTGTGTGGTGACACTTCAGATGGTTTGATAACAGCACAGTTGCCTGTCAACAGAAAACCATGTATATGTATACAAATATATCCAATCAGTGATGGGTGAACTAAGGGGCCTTGTCACTATGAGTTGCTACACACTGACAGGACTGTTGACAGGACTGTTGGAATAAATGATCTGAAGACACTGTAAACATCAAAGATGCCAGCACTGTTGGAATAACAGACCTGAAGACATTGTAAACATCAAAGATGATAAGAATTGGGTAACATACCTGCTGACATGGCACCAATCAATGGCAGCATTGTCAACTGAACTGGATAATTCCATGCACCAAGAATCAAACACACACCAAATGGTTCATACTTAATGTACATAGTATCCATAGCAGTTACAGCATTCTTCTTTACCTGTAAACACCAACGTAAACAAATATTCATACAGTGATATAGTCTACATGTATGGTAAAAATAAAACTGTATGGTCTGTTTCTCAACAAGTAAAATGAATAAAGGAAACCAGAAAAGACACCAGACTATAAAATATGTTGTTATTTCACCCTCATCAGGCTTCTCTTTACAGCGAGGTAAAGCTTAAAGGTTGATGGCACAATGTCACACAAGCTCAATAAACGAACTTCGTTTGTTTAGGGGGGAGGTCTGGTGTCAATGTAATTTAGGGGAAGGTGGAGGGGGAAGGGGGAGGGGATTTGACCTAAACAAACAATGTTCGTTTGTTAAGCTTGTGCGACATTGTGCGATCATCCCTAAGGCCACACTATATCTACCAGACTATGGACCCCATTGGAAAAAAGTCTTTGATTTGTTGGCTATCCAAGTATTTTAACCATTTGTACCAGTTTTAATTTAATAATATATTTGTCCTGTATTCAAACACATATCCCCTGGATTGTGTGTGGTACAAGACATTCAAACACATACACCCTGGATTGTGTGTGGTACAAGACATTCAAACACATACACCCTGGATTGTGTGTGGTACAAGACATTCAAACACATACACCCTGGATTGTGTGTGGTACAAGACATTCAAACACATACACCCTGGATTGTGTGTGGTACAAGACATTCAAACACATACACCCTGGATTGTGTGCGGTACAAGACATTCAAACACATACACCCTGGATTGTGTGTGGTACAAGACATTCAAACACATACACCCTGGATTGTGTGTGGTACAAGACATTCAAACACATACACCCTGGATTGTGTGTGGTACAAGACATTCAAACACATACACCCTGGATTGTGTGTGGTACAAGACATTCAAACACATATCCCCCGGATTGTGTGTGGTACAAGACATTCAAACACATACACCCTGGATTGAGTGTGGTACAAGACATTCAAACACATACACCCTGGATTGTGTGTGGTACAAGTCATTCAAACACATACACCCTGGATTGTGTGCGGTACAAGACATTCAAACACATGCATGACTGTACACCCTGGATTGTGTGTGGTACATGACATTCAAACACATACATGACTGTACACCCTGGATTGTGTGTGGTACAAGACATTCAAACACACACCTAGCTGAATTGTGTGTGGTACAAGACATTCAAACACATACTTCCTGGATTGTGTGTGGTACAAGACATTCAAACACATACTTCCTGGATTGCGTGTGGTACAAGACATTCAAACACATCCTTCCTTGATTGTGTGTGGTACAAGACATTCAATAGAAGTATGTGCTAACTGTTTCACTGACCTTTCCTGGTTTCATCCAATCTTCCAGGTTGTTCATGGCATGTACACAGTCATTCCTTGACATTTCTATCTCAAAACCCATTGCTTCTAGTTTGGCCTTGAAACAGAGAAAATCAACCATAAAGATAACAAATTAGAAACATAATGCCACAAACAGGTAATAGTAATACTATGTATATTAATATAACATAAAGGCTAGACATATTTTAAGATATCACAGCACTGTACTTTAATAAATTGTCACATTCTGTAACTGAGATCCTCACTTTTGAATAAACTAAAATGTATGGGTATAACTATCCCATGAAATATCAAAGTAATTGGCTAAGCAGTTTTTGACAATTCTGTGGGTGTAGAGAGCTTCTTGAGATAGTAACACCAGGCAAATCTGTGGGTGTAGAGAGCTTCTTGAAATGGTTACACCAGATAAGTCTTTAGGTGTAGAGAGCTTCTTGAGATGGTAACACTAGACAGCTAGTCTGCGGGTGTAGGGAGCTTCTTGAGATAGTAACACCACACAAGTCTCTGGGTGTAGAGAGCTTCTTGAGATAGTAACACAGATTAGTCTGTGGGTATAGAGAGCTTCTTGAGATAGCAACACCAGACAAGTCTGTGGGTGTATACTAGTAATTGGTATTCATTGGTGTGTCTGTCAAAGAGAAGCCATGAAAAATCTGTAACTCTATACATGGATGCACATCCATGCTCTATACCAGTAACAACCTTTTAGGCAAAGAAAAATTCATAAGATTCCTCTAAGCTCTGCAAGCTTGTCACATACTTGTAGTATGGAATATGATAATGCATGCTTTTTTGAAATGTACAGTTTTGCCAGAATAGCAGTGCAACATCCTGTATAAACATAAACACTCTAACCATGGAAGTATCACCCATATCGGTTATACTTCCACGCTATAACCATGGAAGTTCTAACAGAGTTCATTTTATATACATCCATAACTTTATTCATTGGTGTGTCTATGATTTTGCCTTTTTCAAAGATATGTCATGAACAATCTGTAACTCTATACATGGATGTACAATGTTCTGTACCAGTAACAACCTAACATCAGAGACTGGTTTTTGCCATCTAGACAGATTATTTTGCCATCTGTGATGGAGTCGTCTCAGATCACGATTTTTTGCAAACTGAGACTACTCTCACCTAGTTTTTGCAATCTGAGACTGGCAAACTGAAACTGGTCTCAGATGGCAATATTTTGCCTTCCGAGACTGGTCTGAGATGGCTATTTTATTGCAAACTGAGACTCTCAAATCATGGTCTCTGTTTAACATTTTAGGTACCCTTACATACATGTACATTGTACCTCCTCAGGATGCTACTTATACACTGTTTATGTAACTGTAACAGTTGCCATTCATTGATTAGATGAACAAGTTTTTGTGCTGACTGAGAGACTTTGACCAGACGCGGTTTATAATGTAGTTAGAGACCACGTATGCATCCAGACTAACATACATAATGACTTACCATTGTACTGCATGTAAGGGGTCATTCACCTTTTTTACAAAAGTTTCATTTATTTCATGACAATGACAGCAGTACTAATCCCAGTGGTGCTATTGTTGTATTGTGGAATGGAAACATGATGCTTGAAAACTCCCTTTCAATATCAAATATAGACTCTCTCACAGTCCTCGGAACTTCGCTTTACTAAAATCTACGCTAAATGAATTATTTTGTATGTACCAATACCATCTACATAACGTACTCCATCGTACTCGAACAACCTTGTACTGTGCGCCCTCATCGACCACACAGAGATATATGTTCGTTGACGTGTGACTGCGACGCTCCATATAA
This sequence comes from Glandiceps talaboti, assembly GCF_964340395.1. Taxonomy (NCBI): domain Eukaryota; kingdom Metazoa; phylum Hemichordata; class Enteropneusta; family Spengelidae; genus Glandiceps; species Glandiceps talaboti. Next base: position 2,640,341 of record NC_135558.1, on the reverse strand, counting down.
CACGGAGCATCGCAATCACACGTCAACGAATGGTTATCCCTATCGTGGTCGATGAGGGCGCACAGTACAAGGATATTCGAGTACGGTTAATTAGCTGGCATCGGTACATACAAAATAATTCGTTTAGCTTTAATTTTAGTAAAGCAAAGCTCCGAGGGCTGTAAGAGAGTCAATATCAAATACTAAAACAAATATACAAGTACAGATTTTTATTTATACCATAAAAATGGTATTTGAACAACTGTAATTATGATTTACATAAATTACAACCCATTGCCATAAGACAGAAAGAAAGATACAGCTTTGAGATTTACTTCTGGGTTATAAAATGTTTTCAAAACACTTTATAACTTTTGCACTTTTGAAAACAGACATGTACACCATTTTAGTGTAAACTTTAACTAACTATATGGTACCCCATCCTCACCTTCACCAAATGTTCAACTCAGAAGCACTTTTGCAAATTATATCCTGTATACGTAATGTATATATTTCTTTATATGGAATATATTTTGTATGGTGTATCTATCCAGGACAAAATATATCTGATGTAAATCCATCCCCAAATATTCCCATTAGTAGCACTTTTGGAAACTCTGTACACTGTATATTATATTACATGTATGTACTTTATTATATGGGCTAATCATACATGTATGGTGTATCTTTCCATGTATTGGAAGCAGATATCTGATGTACCTTTTAGAATATTACATGATATTTACAATATTATTTACAATGTCCTCCAAATGTTATCCTTTGCTTTGATTTTTTGAAAACCATAAACGTTTTATTAAGTTTGGTATTACTTCCAATGTTATGGCTCATGCCACAGGCACTTGAATCAATGTGTATTACTTCCAATGTTATGGCTCATGCCACAGGCACTTGAATCAATGTGTATTACTTCCATTGTAATGGCTCATGCCACAGACACTTGAATCAATGTGTATGATTTTTATTAAAAATGTATAGTGAATAAGAGAAGGTACGAAGGTATTCGACATTTGAACTGCAGACCGTTATTAACATACACTTGTGGCTTCTGATTGGACGACAGCGCAGCCGGCCGTACGATTCGAAATCAAAATAGATACCATTTTTAGCGCAAAGTATGGAGCGATGGCAACAAGACGTTATTATTTAATTCCTTTTAGCTATTCATTAGCTAGAATTATTACTTTATTTAACATTTTTGTGATGAAATGTTGTAATCCTGGATGTCCAACGTTATGCTAATGAGGGTGTAATCGGGGTCAGCAGTTCAAATGTCGAGCACCTTTGTACCTTCTCTTATTCACTATACATTCTCCCCCCCCCCCCCCCCCCCCAATCATACAGATTGATTCGAGTGCTTGTGGCTTATGCAAATGAATATTGCCATCATTGTAGAATCTCTTTGCACATCAGAACATTAATGCACTACTAAATCCTGGCAGACTAGACAATTTATATTGTCTAATGACAAATTGTCAATGTTTTGATACCTAATAAGGCATATATTATGGTTACCATGGAGATTCTAAAACCACAATGCACATGCAGGTATGCAGATGAATGTCCAGTGCAAGGTTCACAAATCTTATCTTTATATAGGGTCAATGAACTTTGTAACATGAGAACAGCAGACTCAGTGTCAACAATAATGATAACTTCAAAAATGTGCACTGGTACATGCGTGCATATCATGTACATGTAGTAGGCACAATGTATCTGTAATGTTGAATTCTGTAATACATAAACAGTAAATTTACCCCTTAATTTGATCGAAAGATGATGATACAAAAGCAGCCTAACTGATGCTTTACAAGGACACAGCACTCCATTATATAACCATTCAAATGATTGGGCTCAGAGGAGGCCAAAGAAATCCATGATATTGTTTATACACTCTGGGCTCACAGTAGATAATCTAACCTATATTAGACCCCTGGCTTAGTCACAGGTGATGGGGTTCATGTAATAGTCCTAACTAATGGTGAATGTTTACACTGCACCTCTCCTTCACACAGCAGAGCTTTAGGGTTATGCTAGATACATATGTGCACTAATCCCTGGCATCTCCCTGTAAAGATAACAACCCATAACTTCCTCAACTCTCTGGAGAGCTAGTCTAGTTCCTATACAGTATTATTATGATTTACCCCTCCACTCACAATCACATGGTTTAGTTATTATATAAATAGACTATACTGGAGAGCCTACATACTGTCATGTCCTGGCAGTCTGAGGGCGAGGGATAGCAAGTGTGGGATCAATTCAATGGATCCAATACTATGTAGCATAGACCCTCCACCAATAGTGGTAGAGGGTCATACTCTATCAATCAATGAGTTGTCAATTTTATTTTCTGAATCAGCAGAATGAAGATGACATCAGAAAAATAGCATAAAATAAAAATAATCCCATACACAAACAGTCTGGAAGGGAATTTTTATTTCAAATGAGCTGACAAAACTTCACCAACTGAGCTCATATGAAATAGTCCATCTCGGCCCATTAGGGTGTTGGATTCCATTCCAGAAAGGTTTAGAGGATTTGAATTGATCCTTTGTCCTACCAGGTCCCCATTTTAACAGTTGACTAGGATACAGTAGTGCTTCAACTTGCCATTCAAACACAAATGGCAATAGCAATTTATATGCAGGAAATTATCAAAATGACAACCTGCATTGTTTGCTGGGAACAACACAGTAATTTGAGTAAAGGCATAATCAAAGTCAAAATATGATGCTTACATGATACACAACAGAATTGCAGATATTCCAAATTTGCTACAATTCCAAATTTGCTACAATTCCAGATTTGCTGCAATTCCAGATTTGCTGCAATTCCAAATTTGCTGCAATTCCAGATTTGCTGCAATTCCAAATTTGCTGCAATTCCAGATTTGCTGCAATTCCAGATTTGCTGCAATTCCAAATTTGCTACAATTCCAAATTTCCTGCAATTCCAAATTTGCTACAATTCCAAATTTGCTACAATTCCAGATTTGCTGCAATTCTAAATTTGCTGCAATTCCAGATTTGCTGCAATTCCAAATTTGCTGCAATTCCAGATTTGCTGCAATTCCAAATTTGCTGCAATTCCAGATTTGCTGCAATTCCATTGTGTGACCATCATGTATACAGATTTTGTAACACTATCCTTTCGATTTCATGCAGTGTTACAACTTGGCCAAAATTGTATAATTACCTGGGTACTTTCATTATAAGAAAACACTTGAGGTATGATTTGTGGAGGGTAAATTTCCAACAAAAGGCTGAGAAATACATTCATTATTCACTACAAATGCAATGTTTTTAGTATCAGAAGGTGATAAAAAGGCAAAACCTTGCTCAAACATTAACAAAACACTTTATGACTTCGTCATATCCTGGGCCATAATAGGGTCAATGTACACTCTCTGAATAAGTTTTAGTCAACTTTACTAGTTTGTATGTAGTTCAAGCATAATCCTAATTGTGTGATTAAAAGTTTGTTTACCTTCATTACAACCTGTTGATGAGTCATCTAAACACCGGGACAAAGTCTATACTTTTAGACAATATACTCGTACCCAGGTATTACCATGGAAGTATTTCTATGGTATGCCGGAATGAACAGTTCAATGAAAAGCCAACTCAGAAGCATAAAGCTTACAAGTTTCTTTTAGTATAGAAACCACTTTTGGCCATGAATTACAATGTATAAACATTGTGTTATTTATAGGTAACACAGTGAGTGATATAAAGTACACATTGTTCTTTGTATTGGATTGTTCTATACATTGATGATGGGTAGACTGGCACCAGGCTCTTGGGAGATTTTTCGTCTCAGAATCTTCAAATAGTCTGTATTAAGATATGACATTTGTGCCATGCCGCCTATCAACCAGCACTCACTCACTCACTGTGGTTAGGAAGCCTTGTGGGATGAACAACATGACGTACCTTACAGTTTAAATCTGCGATTGCTTTGTTTTTCATTTCAAATTTTGTGTAGGAAAATGTGGTCAGTTTTTTTTTTTTATTTTGACCAGTTACTAGTAATCTCCCAAGGTGCTAATTTAAGTGTTGACCAGACTGTTTGGCAATAACTCACTCAGGTCGCTATTTCATACAAAAGAACATAATTGTGTTAAATCAATTTTATTCAAATGAAGAGTGGAGAAATTATATATAGAGCAATTCTAGGTATCACACTGAGTGATACAAATTACAGTTATTTGAATTGGATTGTTTTATAAACTGATGGGATGTTATGGGGAGATTTGACCATTAGTACTGTATAAATCCATCAATGGTAGCCTAGTGTCAAGTCCTGTGGCAATTTTGACTCTTCTCTCCCCATGACAGTCAAAGTCTCCGCATGACTTGAGTCTAGGCTATCTAGGCTATATCAATGGTTACTGTATGAATCCATCAATGGTAGCCTAGTGTCAGGTCCTGTGGGAATTTTGATTGTTCTCTCCCCATGACAGTCAAAGTCTCCACATGACTTGAGTCTAGGCTATATCAATGGTTGCTGTCTAAACCAAACATCAAAGTGAGATTTTTACAAATTTTCATTTCATATGCATTTTTACCTTTAAAAATATCAGATTACAAGCACAACAGTATGTGAGATTTGTATATAATTTATACCACTTTACTATACACACAGAACTTCACTAAATTACACACATATCTACATGGAAGCCCTCCCCCACCCCCCACCCCCACCCCCAGGGTTTACTGTCACTCTTGCATACTACAAGATATACTTAGTAAATTGAACTTGAGATTGTTTAGTATTGCACACTTCTATTATACAGAAGGCACAAAGTTAAAATGAAATGATGTGACCTAAAAAACCTGCAAAGGTCATCCAGGAGTTATGGAGGCATATTTGAATAAAATGTTAATGATGTAGAGTCTTGAGTTGCCAAAGTCTTGGTGGACACTAAATTTATGATTTCTTAACTACTAGTATCTATCATTAAGAATTTATTTATTGTAATCTGAAGGAGGAAAGGACTCAAGGTAATTTCTCTGTCTTTATCACATCTACACAGGTACTATTCTTTTAATGTTCATTGGGTGACCTCCTTTTTCCTCTCATAAAAAGTTAACTAGTCACTGAACATGTACTATAGACAATGCAAAAAAAATGAAATGTGATAAACAAGATAAACGAGGTCCTTTTGGAGATCTGATTTCACAACAGACTAAAATGACTTGTTATCATGTGTACTCAATGTTACTGTTGTTCTATGTTGCTGTTCTTCCATGTTGTTGTTGTTTACACTGCAGTGGAGCATAAACAACAATGAAGCCTTCAAACTAATATCAGTACAGCTACATATCATATACAGCAGAAATTATACTTGCATACAGTTCAGTTTGATTAGAGCCACATTCAAGCAAATAACATCAACTGAAACTTACAAATGTAGATAAGTAAGACCTAAAAAAAATAATTGTTTGGTTCCAGTTACCCAACCCCACGTAGTGTTTCACTGCAGACCCTAAACTTTATTTTTACATATTGATAAAAAAAATTAAAAAATCACAACATTGTGAAGTCTCACGAGAAATAGTGGATGCGGAAACTGACATCAACTTAAAAAGACAAAATAAGACTGTTCTTTCAATCTGTAATGGCTGCACATCTGATAGGAAGAAATAAAGAACACAGAGACCATTTGGAAAACAATAGAAACCTGAACTAGACACTCACACAGAAAAAAATATATAATAAAAAAAAAATTTAAAAAAAAACCTACACCATCTATTCTAAAATTGAGCATATTCGTAACCATACAATCTTTTTATTAGGCCTAACATATGTCATGTAAATACAAGTAATAAACCACAGTGGCTGGGCAAAACCATATCTATATTACAAAAAATAAACTTGAACTGAGTCATTTGAATTTCATGCTCACTGTTTATAGTATAGATCTAACTGACCCTACCCATTGCAGTTTATTACTTTAATACACTAACTGAACAAACAATACTTTTCTAAGTTTTTGTTGACATTTCTTGGTTAAATGTAGCTCTTATCAAAAATGTTTGATCATTGAAACTGAATGTAATTATAATAGCCACTGTTAGTGCTTATGGAGCGTGTTTGAAAAAACAGTGTTGTTGCAACAGTAGAAAGTATGTTCTGGCTTGCAAAAATGGAAATACTGACAGTTTCATGTTAGTGTTCACCAGCTCTGTTTGATAAAACCACACAGAAACCAATAAGAAACTGCATATGATACACTTTACAATAGTAAGATTGAATGAATATAGTTTCTTGTGACATTTTGTCTACATGAAATAAACTAACGACTTAAACGTGCCGCCATACAGACATCAAATGTAGATAACAAAACATTGATGGCCATGTATCTGCATGCGATTGCAGTATGTTGAAATGGTTCATTACATTTAGCCAAAACATAACAAGAAATTGCAATTGTAAAATGTTCAGTTTCTTTTTGGTTTCTGCATGGTTGAATCAAACAGAACAGGTGAACAGTAACATGAAATGAGCAGTACATGATATCTCCTAACTACTACCATTTACCTTATGTAAGTCCTTCTTCAAAGCCTCAGCCAGTCTATCTTTGTTTTCTTCCAACATTTTCTTTAACTTGGACAACTGATCCAGCCTGAATGCAAGAGATTTGGTCTTGCCAGTATTGAATGCTCTACGAGCAGTTTCTACAATCTACAGTTGAAAAAAAAAATTGCAATAAATCCCAAAGTTTAATAATGATGAATACTGATAATCAAAAACAGTGAAAAGTACATAAATCTCATGTATCCATGGAAATCATGCAATCCAACATGGCAAAACATACCTCTTAATTAACAGGGGAATGGCACTCTAGGAAATGGAATCATTTTCTTAAACTATGGGTTCTGGAGAGTCATTTCATGATTTTACATCACCTATAACTACTTGCAATTTCAGAGAAACATCAAGTTGATCTTGTGCCTTTACAAGGTTTCCTTCCTATGACTATTGCATCATGGGAGTCAGCAGAAATAATACATTCCAGTTGCACACTGAATATTCGTAAGTCTAAAATGCCTATTCCCTTGTGTAAAACATCCTTCATGAATACAAGGCAGACTTGGAATTGACAAGTTTCCAAGCTAATAAATCTTTATGAAAGTATGGAATTTTTTTTATTATTATTAGTATTACTACTACTACATCACTACAAAACTGGCTGCTGACTTCCACTGAAAATAATATTAACCCTTTCATTCCTAGAGACGACATTGGAATAAATAGAAACTTGATTGTAAGAACATTTTCTAAAATTTAAGAATATTACTTCATTGGGAAGTAATATTTCTTGAATTCTGGTCTAAAATAAAGTTGATCTTTTTCCAAAAATTACAGAGAAACAAGAATTTTTGTACAAAAATTTTGGCGGGAAAGTTTCTAGTCCTGAAAGGGTTAAAATCAAGGCAACAAATTATATTCATGATCCAGTCACTCCCTGTGTGGAACCATTATATTATAATACATTACAAAAACAAAAATGAAAACTGGGGGGTCTCAACAAAAACTTGAACTCAAGGGTTTCTGAAAGTTCTAACTATAGACTAGCTTGCACCTACACTGTATTTGTAAAGATACACATATATTGTGGCAATCAGTCCCTTACAAACTACATGTAGTTTACATCCTGTCAACAGACCATCATCAGGTGAGTAAAATCAATGTAATACTGTAGTACTATACTACTGGACAGTTTTACATCAGTAACAAAAGATTTATATGTAGTTGTTCTTGCAAAACTGTTAAATGCAAAGTGCTTCTGTCATAAATTATTAACTACTTCTAATAATCCCCCGCAGTGTTTAATAGTAAAGATTATACAACTGTTTTGTAACGTTAATAGTAAAGCTGTGTTGTATCAATCTTCCCTACCTGTGTACCCATGCACCATCCCCCTGCACCCTCCCATCACCACTGTCCTCAGGATTCAAGTATCTATTCTATGTGTGGTGGAAATCGTTCCAGGACAAGAACTATTTCACACTCTGTGAATTAGTTTCAACTGCTGACGGCAAAAGTTATCCGTCCCTGTGATCAACCATGGTCACATCTAATATAATTATTTATATATAAGAATGAATCATACTGTGTAATAATCATGCCATGGGACTGGTACTTGCGTGTTGTGCCTTACCTGGTGTGCATCTGCCATCGCTTCTGCAGTTGAACAAATACGAAAATATTTGAAAGTTCGTTCCTATACCGTGCTCTTTTTGGTAAAGCTAAGGCCCAAGGTAGCTATGTACAGCTTTCTGGATGGAGAGCAGGTTCCGATGTGTAAGCACCACCTCAGCACCCTGTGGACTCGTACATTGAACTTTGACCGTTTCATGATATTGAAAGGATATTGAACTAATACGAATTGTAAAAATATGACATTATTGATCACTTCTAGAATATTGTAAATGTACGCAAAGAGTATACAATTATATATTTTTATTATTTCTAAAAGATTTAATCGCAATATGATCTAAATCATGAAATGTATCTATCATTAATCGACGTACTCTATATACATTATTAGTTATAGACGACCTATTTCGTGAGAGACGTCACGACTTTCTGCTGTGTTGCTATTTTTAGCTGGTATCTTCCACCTTTTGTCTTTGTCCCATGTCCCATCCACCCTCAGCACGTTTGGCGTAGTGTGTTCAGTGTTAACGGCCGTCGTTTCCAGGAAATACCACAATTACAGCGGTCTTTCTCAACTCCTTCGACCGGATATCGTCAGAAGGACACCGCCTGGTACTTTTGGAATTGTCTAGACAGCCACCAAGTCGACGGACGGATTTTTAACGTCAAAATGACCGAATATAAACTTGTTGTAGTTGGAGGTGAGTATGACATCGTGTAGTGTTTGTATATTGACAAGGAATGGGTGGAGGCCCACAACGCCCTATTTTAATGTAAACCGATTTGCATGGGAAGCAGTAAAATTGTATCAGAATACGAAACGAATATGGCACCAGTAATGCCAACGTCCGCCCACCACCCAACGCGGATATAGATACACATTTGCGAGATTTGTACGAGTTCTGTGTCGATGTTGACAGTGACCTGCACATAACTAGTAGTGTGGTGGTCAATGAACTGCCAACAACATGGACAATGATCGGTCACAAGGCGATCGAATATCGTAAAAGCAAAAACGCATTGCTCCGTTTATCGGGCACGATATTAGTACATCATGTACTAATGTGCGAGCGAGTAATATCAAAATACATTAGTACTAATAGTACTACGATAACTGTCACAATGTGTCAGTGTTGTTACGTGAAATGTGTTTTCGTGATGTGTAATCATGGTAGACAGACACAAAACACAAATACATCATGTGCATATGGTAACATGCAGACACATGATGCTTGCATGTGACTGCCCGCTGGGATAGGACCTTCTGTCCTTACCCGGTTACCGCTCATGTTTTAATGGATTGGGATTGTAACTGCAATGCCCTTGGTTCCCTAGTACATTTATTTCTTTTATTTCACCTGTTTACCATTCATTCAAACGCCAGGACATCCAATTTCATATGTGACAGGTGCATGATGTAATGCTCACATTAGGTTTCAAGGTTACTGCATATGGTACATTGGTAGTATGTATGATATAAACAGAACGTGACTTGGGCATGCCTGGCACTTGTCCTTCAAGTCTGAAGTAAATAAACAAGCTATCACAATGTATGCCAAGAGTTATGCCCACTGTTGTATGTTATTCACATAAACTTATTTACATGATGCAAATGTTAGGTTTGGAGAGTTATTCCTAAATATTGAATTTCCCACATGTATAAGTAGTTATGTATATTGACATCCTTTGATTCCATCCATTCAAATAGCTTATATCTTATAAATTCTAAATTACTTCTTTTTTAACATAAATAGTCAATATTGTAGGCAGTGATTGCCAAGAGTTTCTTGAAATGGATATGAAAATGATCATTAAGGCAAGAAAAATGTCAGCTTTATTTACATTACAGTTGAAGAATTAAAAAAAAGGCAAATACATCAACATTTTCCATCAGTCAAACCATCAATCATGTAATTATCTGTGTTGGCTACTGACAGTTTCCATTACCGTACCAACTACTCTAGTAGAGTGCAATGTTATGACAAAAATGAGACCACTGAGTAGAAGTGCCAAGAAAAAAAAACAAAGATGAATATCTAGCCTTGACTCACTCTTATAGGGTAACTCATGCTGTGAGGAATATATAAATAATTGTGGTATGGTGTACAATTGTACTGGAATAGAAATATGGTATGCCAACAAGATAAATGTCATATCATGGAGATGTTATTCAGTAGCCTGTTACAAATCATATCTCACTGTGGAGTCAACAAAGCTATTTAGTGTTGCTGTCATTTCCATTGTGGTGACCCTATTATTTTTTTTTTATGTTTCTCATTACTTTTTCATGGCAACTATGGGTTGGTCGGCCAATAAAAAAAGTAAAAAAAGCAAACATTAATTTTCTTCATTTTTCTCTGCCTCTCCTTTTCCTCCTCTCTATCTTCTTTTTATTGGATTCCTGGTAACAAGCCCTTTCGCCGCTTTTCTACACAATTGGAATTTTTTGAGCCCCCTACTTTAATAACTGCTATCATGGAAGAAATGCTAGCTGTATGTTCATGAACAAGTGTCGTCACCACCATCATGACTGTAAATGACGTAGACAGTCCAGACACTTTTTTATTCTTGCCAGAGAGGGCACTGTTCCACAAAATATTAAGGGTGGGTGAAAATAAAAATATTTTTTATTTTGATGTCAGAACTGAAAGTTTGGGTCGGTCAGGTAATGAGAAACAAAAAAAAATAAGAGTTACCTTGATCTCAGCTTTTGTTGTATGATTCATAAGCATTTTGTTCTGATTGAAGCACGCTGTATGTATTGTATTGTATTACTCATATTGGTGGGATTTCTCAAATGTAGTTTGCAATGAAACTAATTCAGTATAAATTCATCTGTAATGTATACATGTGGATGTATGCATCCTTTCAGTTCTCTATTGAATAGAAATGTCTGTAGGGTGAATGCTGCTCCATGGGTGGATGTATATGTATATCCCTCAAGACTTACAGAAATTTCATCAAAATGTAGCAGTAGTATGAATGTAATGTTGGTGCAGTCATGTACAACCCACCCCATCCCACAAAAAAGACCTAGTCTGTACATGTACCTGATGCTTGGTGCAACCTGCTTGTACAGTATAACATTGATGTGTTTGGTTAAAAGATGAATCTCTCTTCCATTTGGTTCAGCGTGAGTTTATATTGAAATGATATCAAAGTTAAACAGTATTCAGTAGTTTGTTGATTTCACTGCTAATGTCTTTCCCACAAACATTAAACTCTACTTATAACTGTAATGCCAATGTTTTATTGATTCATTTGATAAGCATTATTACTTAATTGCAGATTAGTAACAGCAGTGATGATGTAGATGGTTTGTAAAGTATCTGACAGCACCCAAATATGGGCATGTCTATGAATTATGCTTGAGATTGAATGGTACATGCCATCTACCCAATGAGGGCACCTCTGAAAACACAAATGTCCATATTTGGGCTGTGAACAGTTACATTGTATTGAGTGTTTATATGATGGAACATGTATGTTGATGTTTACCATAATAAGGAAATCTATGCAAGTTTTACCAGATTTCCCTTCACTTTTACTGGGATTCCCAGCCAAAATTAAATGTGGTAAAGGGAAGAGAATCTGTAAATTTTGCAAGTTTTATCAGATTTCCTGTTGAGCTGCAGTTACTTGGATTCCCCTCCCTTATCAGAACACTCATCATTATGATATGTCATGTACTGGAGGTTTACTGAAACAACAGTTACAAGCATTGTCAGTGTGATAATTAAGTGATAACCCTTGATACTCAAGTAGAAATTATCAAGGACACTAGAAGCGGATGCTGTATTCTACTAGGTGTAAGCTTGGAGTATAGTAATTATACTGACAGGTAGAATGATTGACATCCACTGTACTCTACTAGATGGAAGGTAGAATGATTGACATCCACTGTACTCTACTAGATGTAAGGTAGAATGATTGACAGTCACTGTATTCTACTACATTTGTAGATGTAAGGTAGAATGATTGACATCTACTGTACTCTACTAGATGTAAGGTAGAATGATTGACATCCACTGTATTCTACTAGATGTTTGGTAGAATGATTGACAGCCACTGTATTCTACTACATTTGTAGATGTAAGGTAGAATGATTGACATCTACTGTACTCTACTAGATGTAAGGTAGAATGATTGACATCTACTGTACTCTGCTAGATGTAAGGTAGAATGATTGACATCTACTGTACTCTACTAGATGTAAGGTAGAATGATTGACATCTACTGTACTCTACTAGATGTAAGGTAGAATGACTGACATCTACTGTACTCTACTAGATGTTAGATAGAATGATTGACATCTACTGTACTCTACTAGATGTAAGGTAGAATGATTGACATCCACTGTATTCTACTGGATGTAAGGTAGAATGATTGACAGCCATTTTACTCTACTAGATGTAAGGTAGAATGATTGACAGCCATTTTACTCTACTAGATGTAAGGTAGAATGATTGACAGCCATTTTACTCTACTAGATGTAAGGTAGAATGATTGACAGCCATTTTACTCTACTAGATGTAAGGTAGAATGATTGACAGCCACTGTACTCTACTAGATGTTAGCCTAGGTAGAATGATTGACAGCCACTGTACTCTACTAGATGTAAGGTAGAGTGATTGACAGCCGCTGATCTCAAAAGTACATGAGAACAAAATGATGTAAATGCAAGGATGATTTCACAACTGTTTGCAATTTTGTCTGCAGCTTTGATATTTCCATGAGCATAGCAAGTGAAAGTGCACAGAAAACATCACAGACATGAATGCGATGAGTGCAACACATATATCCACACTAGCACTCTTGCATCAAGCTGTCCTGTTATTGGGTTACATACTTTGTGTGTTTCTCAGATACAGCAAATTTCATAAAAACAACTATTTATTCATGCACTTTCATGAACATAGAACCGTGTGCATTCATATTCATACAAGTATGCAATACAGTGTTTTCTGTGTTATACATGTACTTTGGGGCAAACATCAACAGTATGTGCACATGCACTTCTGCGGGTATTAACTGATACATAGAAAATAATATAGAGACAGTACAAAAAGATTTGTCACTCGTGTATATAAATAAATATATATACTAGTATATATTTATTTAGAGGTGATGATGTAACTTTTCAAAACCCAAATACAATCCGCTCAACTTGTAAACAATTGTAATGACTGCATTGTTCATGTTTGTGTCTGTCATGTACAGACACAAAGTGACATGCAATAGTACATTGTTGTCCAAACCTGAAGGTCATGTACATTGCATGCGTCACATGCATTGTGACCAAAAGCGAAGAAAGCCCCTGCAATAACAAACTCATTTATTGATCAGTGTTAATCTATAAACGATATATCCTAGCAAATTGTGATTCAGAAATGAAGAACTCGGATTACTCTGAAATGAAACAAACAGACATGAATTATGTGACTAGCCTTGTGAAGGTCAAAGGTTCATTTATATGGGTCAACCGTCATGTAAGTTACATTAAGTAAGGTTAAAAGTAGAATTATTACAATACCGTTTATTCTAAGTTACATAACATGTGAAAATAATTCTGTGTGATACTTCATAAATTTGATGAAAAAGACACTCTGGAAACATTTAAATGACTAAAATGTGCTAAGAGTTAAATGTCAGTCCATTCTTAGCATACTATAGATCAGAAGATGACATGTTTATGTGTAACAATGTATGGCCTCGCCCCTGGAATGAACTCTCGCTATGAGGGTTAACTTATAATCAATGAATGTATGCTAGAATTGTATTGCCTGTTGCCGAGAGTACATGTATGAAGACTCCCTAGAAAATCAAAGAATCTGTCAAAATATGTGGAAGGACAATGAATTTGTAAAATTATTATTAAACAAATTTCATGTTTCAAAAAATTCTAAATTGATAATGTGGGACTGGGACCTACTTCTCAATAAAGAAATTGGAGAACCCTGGCCAAATATGCAAAGCTTGAACCTGTAACTAGTATATCATGAATGGTGAATTCATGTGACATTTATGATACATTTGAGGAGAGAAATAACTGACAAATAGTATTATAGATATGATTTATGTGATAAGTACAGCTTACATTTAGGGTTACCCTGCTAGATATTATTATCATATGATAGCATGGTCTACTATTATCATATTGAACACATATTGCCTGGCCATGAGGGCTATAGCACCCGTTTATAACACCCGAGGGACTGTGAGTTTTCAGAATCACATGCTATTTCCCGAGGCCAAAGGCCGAGGGAAATAGCATGTGATTCTGGTAACTCACAGTCACGAGGGGGTAATGAATGGGTGCTATAGCCCGAATATAGGCCAGGCAATATGTGTTTTATAATATACCTCATGCTGTGAACTAGCGGTGGCTGACGACATCGTCAGAAGCTGCCATTTTGACCTGCTGTGAACGCGCAGTGGTCACATGACCATGTAAAAGTTGATGGAACTATTTCCCTAGGGAAATAGTCATTCTATTTTCCTATCACGTGACTGATTCTAGCGAATCATGGCACAGCATTATCACTAGGTATATTATAATGTGGTCTAATTCTAAATTATGTGTCTTTTTGTACCTTATAGCTGGAGGCGTTGGTAAAAGTGCTCTCACAATCCAACTCATACAGAATCAGTAAGTACAAAATGTATCTCATTATATTTATATTACCAGTTATAGAGTGTATCTGATGCTTACCGTTCAACCTTTCCTACAATTACTAATTTGTACATACATATTAAGAGTGTACTAGTATCTATAGATTAGGCATTGGTAGTACTGTTTGTGTAGTGAAATGATCTATGCATGCACTGGCATAAGATAGAGTTACTGTTATTGGTGCAACTTGTACATGTACATGTAAGTACTTTTAACAGGGGAACTTGGGTAGATTTTACCTACTTACCACCTGGAACAAAAATAGTGGTAGGGAACCCTGGTAAAATGCTGGGGTGGAACTCGAGTAGATTTTACCTACCTACTGCCCATATCAAAAACATTGGTAGGAACCCTTGTAAATGATAGGGGAATTAACTTGGGTAGATTTTACTGACTTACTGCCCTGTGTTGTCAGAAGTATTATGCTTCTATCTTCATTGTATAAAAAGTATTATACCTAAAAATTTCATATTATCTTTACCTTCTTTTTCAGTTTTGTTGATGAATATGACCCCACAATAGGTAAGTCTCATCAGATAAAATATTTTTCACATTTGATGGTATCACTAAAAATATACACATAAGTCACTTTAGTTAAATTACAAAAATGTATATATTTTGATATTCAAAATTTGGTGTAGTTTGAAGGATGCACTCTGTTACAGTACAACATTACAAATGAAAGAAGAAACCATTGCAGGTGGGGAGGGGGGTCATGGAGTTTCGATGTCAGGGGGTGGGGAGGGGGTCAGTTCTTTTGACGTATCCCTGAAGTTATGACAGTGCCATTGTGTCAGAAGGGTCAAACTGAATGACAGCTAAAATAGATAAATTCTTAGCAAGTCACAATGCAGAAACTAGTTGGTAACTTGAGATCTAAAATAAGTTTGTGGTTTTCATGATACTTCAGAAATGCATGCACATTTGTAACAACAGAGTAACATTATACTGTCAAATTAGCTATGACTTTTTGTACCCTAGTCTAAGTACAGAATGGATGTAGTATATCTACTGTAGTATTCAAAGACAGCTTGTATGGAATTAGGGCTAGTAACATCAAATTTTGTACTTTGTATTTGATATTTCCAAATCAGACATTACTGTAAAGATAATGATATGCTAATCTTTAATACTATCTTATCTAAGAATTGCTAATTTTGTTGTTATTGTTGTTTGTAACTTAACAGAGGATTCCTATCGTAAACAAGTCGTTATTGATGGAGAAACTTGTCTGCTTGATATTCTTGACACAGCAGGGCAAGAAGAATACAGGTAATGTCAAATTATTGGAATTCACGTTATCACAAACATTTGAAAATGGGAGTGGAGAAGGAAGGATATTTTACACCCATTTTGTTGACTGACTGAGTGACTTCCATTTTAAACAAGCTTAGAAGTTGGGGTCCACCATCTTGTTTTTAAGGAAATCATCAATCTTTTATTTTCCCCATAGAGTTAAAATAGTAATCGGCGGCCATATTGGATTCTAAAATGACTAAATGATTTTGATATGATTGTGATCTCTATTTCGAAAATGTGTATGTTGGCCACAGATTTGTTTATTGGTTTTAACTGAGAATAGGGTAGAGTTTACTTGAACAAAGTGACAGAAACAGTTTACAGAGTTTATTTCTGAGGTGCAGTCTATGTTAACCCTCATTGTCTTTAATTTTGACACCCTTAGCTTAATTATCTTCTTTTTTTAAATCTGCTGCAAAGTGGGATATCCATGTGTGTAATTTGTAAATAAAACTATTTTTCTGTGTATTTGATTTGGCAGTGCTATGAGAGACCAGTATATGAGGACAGGAGAAGGCTTTCTGTGTGTGTTTGCAGTCAACAATGCTAAGTCTTTTGAAGACATTGGGTCATACAGAGAACAAATCAAGCGAGTCAAAGATGCCGATGATGTACCTATGGTTTGTAAGTATTAAAAAGCTACCAAAATTATTCTAAAGTGGATGAGTTTATAATTATGCACTAATCATTCAGGTGAAAATACTTCCATAAAACCATGTGCAGTGTAATTTTAATATCAATACATGCTTTTGATGCCATAAAAAGTCATTTTGTTTCCTGGACTGTCAGTACCCTTAAAATTGCATGTATGTCATATTGAATTGTTTATATATTATTATATATACCTAAATGCCAGCATATACTCAACATGGTCACTTGTGTCATCTGCAGCATAACTGATTCTTCATTCACGCTGTCTTAAACTTACCACAGCATTGTTGGAAGTGGAGTATTAAACCCAAATTCTCTATTTTCTAATAACAGTGGTTGGAAATAAATGTGACTTGCCCACTAGAGCCGTTGATTTGAGAGAAGCATATGCACTAGCAAAGAGTTATGGAATACCTTTTGTAGAAACTTCAGCAAAAACAAGACAGGGTGTGGTAAGTATGGATATAAGTATTCTAGTATTACACCATGGCAGACATACACAGACATGGTCTTACCTTTACAGAAAGACAAACACACTGTGACAAACACCAGTCATATACTCAATACACAGACAGTGGACAAAATAGAATAACACAGATGCAAATCAACTCATACACAGACAGACATAATAGTCTGTAAGATACCGACATCCGTGCCATGCTCAGCCAGCACTCACTGGTTAAGGAGCCAGATAGGGCTGAATAGCACATCATATCTTAGTCTAAGACAGACATGTACACAAACTTTATTTTCTTATCAAAAACATTTTATAAAACACCTGAATCCAATACAAAGTAACATTCAAAGATTCTGAACAAGAAAACCCAATAGAGGTGTTTAAAACACCTATGTAAAAAAAATGTTAGCCTTAATAATATATTTCCTGAATTTCTGAAGAGTGAGTGACTCTAGGTTTGGATTCTGTGACATTTTCCAACCCTTTTGTGTTCACAACATTGAACATAGTTCACTATTGCATTGGTTCAGTCATGTTCTACATTGAAGCCAGCTCAATAATGAATAATAGGAGAGGGTATTCTGTAGAAAACATACCTTAGTCAACACTGAGCAGTGTTCTTCCAGTTATATTACCTATTGAAGAAAAACCAAAGAGGGCGCCCTCAAGGGCTGGATCTCAATAACTGATCCTAGTAATACAACAACTCTACTAAAATCTATACTCAAGATCAGATCTCAACCAAAATCTAATCAATTGGTCATTGTTTCATAGACTATTTTTATACAAAGTTTAAACTAAATCCAACCATATTTTTTAGCACAACTGAACTGAGGTTCTATGCATTGTAGCTATCAAGAAACCTGTTTAAGATACCAAGAGTAAACATTGTCTGACAAATCAAATCGCCCACATTACATCAACATTTGTTGTCCAAATTCTTCATTTGTGCTACAATATCATTGGCACTGTTTTCTACATATCCTGTTAATAAACAAACAGATAGACAGGGTGAAAACCTAACCTCTGTTCAACTCCAGTTAGCTGAGGTATTAAATAACTTCATTGTCCATCAATACAGCCCCCTAGTACACATGATGAAATACCTCTCCTACTAACGAGTACTAAAATTTTAACCAATGCACACAATATAATTTGATAGGCAGAGAGCTTTTGACTGCAAACTGTCAGTCTTGTTCACTCTATGATAGATGGCACTATTTGTTATGATAATAGTTATGTTGTCATGGAGAATGCTTCCGTAGATCTTGGGGAGAAAGAACCATCCCTCATTTCTGTGGTCAACTCTTGATGAAGATGGCCTCCTTGATACATGTACTTCATTTCTGTGAGTTGGATTGTTTACCAAGGACTTTGACATCACTGTCTCAATGTCTTGTTGACCTCTCTCTTACTAGATTCATATTATACCACCTTTTTTTATCTTCCAGGATGATGCATTTTACACATTGGTTAGAGAAATCAGAAAATATGTAAGTATATCTAAGCAATTCAAATTCACTTACCTAACATTTCTTCAACTTACTTAGGAGAAAACTTTCATCTAAATTAATACCGGTATATCCATTTCAATGATATCCATGTCTATGGATGTTCTTTTCTAATGTTTGAAATTGTACTAGATTGTTCTGAGGTCAACCAATGAGTGTTTAAGAAGCTGCTGATACAGACAGACATCTCAAAGTAGTATACTAGTACAGGACTGTCACTTTGGCCAAAATATTTATTTCTGCATTTTTCAAGTGTGACCTTATACCATGCACGAGCCAAGTTGAACAAAAAATATGGAATTTATACTCTGGTTGTTCTACATCACGACAGCATGTGTCTACATCACTGGTTCTGCTCTGTTCAAAATATGAGCCAAAACATTCAAAATTGCCATTACTTTCCCCAATTTTTCTTTGATATTACTGGCGCTGGTATAATTATGTTATTCTCCAATATTTTTAGCTCCGCTGTCAGCGAAAGCTGAAAGCGTAGCTTTAGGTATAGGTGGGTATTGAGGTATAGAGAGTAGAGTGAATCATAGGTGTCCGTCAAACTTTTATATTTTTACTATCTATTCCGAAAGTGACAGTCGGAATTCTTTGGTATTTGGTGTGCATGTTCCCTGGGGGGAGGCTATTCAGATTTGTTCATGCCAAGTTGATCTGTGCCATTTTCAATTTTTTATGATTTTTTTTCATAAAATGTCATTTTCATCAACTCCTTGAAAACCTCTTATTAGATTGCTTTGATATCTGGCGTGTTGATGCGCAGGGGGTAGCTTACTCAGATTTGTTAATTTCAAGTCAGCACATCCTCATTTTTATTTTTTATGATTTTTTTTTTGTAATTTGAAAAAAAAATTAATATGTTAATGAGCATAATGACCGACGCCATATTGGAAATCAGCCGACGAGACTTTAAGTAAACTGCCACTTTTCAAAAGACACTATTGACGTCAAACAAGCAATGTAATATGTGCTATAGTCATAATTCTACGCATTGGGCGCCCAAATGACAAGCGTTTGTTCGAAACAGGGTTGTAAACTTCAAATCCAATTCTGCACCCTTCTACATAATCAGCCAGTCCGCAACATTCTTATTTGCATACTCTATCCTGATTCGACCAGAAGCTGAAGGTGACCTCATTCGACCGAGCGATTTTCCACAGCAAGTATCTTGAGTATCAACACAGGACGTTCTTGGTACTGACTAAAATCACACTTCAGACCCACTATAAAAGTGTGATGTTTTCAGATAACATGTAACTTGTGGTTAATTCTATATTGTCGTGCAATTTGGAATGACAGTGAACCAGAATTCAGACAACTTGCGTAAGGAAGGGCATGCCAGGCATGCGGTTGAAGTTTAAATATGGCCGACAGTTCACATGTAAAGTTAAACGACATGAACGTGTCTTGCCTTTCCAAAATGCAAATATTTGGCAAGTAAAAATAATTAAAATAATTACAACTTTAATTTGGCTTCAGACTTTGCATTATGTTTTGCGTATCTTTCCCCGTTTTACATGTAAATCCGAAAAGGTTCTCTCTCATCATGTCATCAGTGTCAGTGATCATACCGCGCGGGGTAGTCCTCGGGTGCACGAGTCTATATTACTGACTTGACTCTAAACACCGGAGGGGGAGGGACAATTGTCAGAATCGAGTCCCGAATTCCTCCGTATGCAAGCAGGACTACGCGCGGGGCTGCTTTGAGTACGAGCGACGTGAGGCATGTTGAGGTATTTTGTTGAGAATTATAAATATTGCGAAATGTCAAGTACAAGGTTTAAATACAATGGAATGATGAAAAAAATGGCAGAGTCTGCTGACAGGCGCCGGTCACAAGAAACACTGTGAATTAAAATATCAGACAATGTACATGTATGTATTAATCGCCGACAATCCACCCGTATGCACGAGGGACTAACCCGGAAGCAAGTCGTTGTCAGCCATACGTTACAGTGGTAACATCGTCCGAGAAATCGCTGCGTTCAGAGTGTCATTATTCACAGAATTGTTGTTTTCGAGTGAAAACCCGTCTTGATGAATTGTATAACTCTAACAAATGAAGACATGTCAAGTTATATTTTGAAAGTTGTATCGCTAGTTTGAGACGATTTTCTCACGTACTATAGTACTATCGAGGCTTACTTGGAAGGTAGTAGGACCTTCCAGTTCATCGGGAAGTTTAGCCAGTCCGATAATTCTTTCTGGTTTAGTTTACAACACTTTTGATCACGCAGATTTTGTTGTTGTGATGAAAAGAAATAAAAAAAAGATCATTTCAACCATTTCGTTGTGTTTTCTTTGTGAAAGGTAACCGAACATGAACGAGTGTTACCACTGTAACGTATGGCTGAGAATGACTCTCTTCCGGGTACTTGAGATTGTCGCCGTACGGAAACTAAGATGGCGATTAATACATTTCTTCCCTATATATATCTACCACAACTAGTACAAGTTGAATGTTGTTGACTTTGTAAATTTGTTAGAAAATTCAAATTCATATTGCCTCAAAATTATTTTAGATCCCTAGTTTATTTCATTCATCATTAAAATTTTCCAGGGTTACAGCTGTAAGACACTGGAATTATTTATAGCCAACCTCAAAATCCTCTTTTTTTCTTTTTCTTGTGTGCATTTCCCAGTCATTTTTTTCTGAGATTTTGTGCAATTTTTCATAACAGTAGATTTTTGTTATAAAATGGTGACTATGGTATAAAAGTACAATACATTACCAACTTCTGAGTAAAATGTGTTTTATAGTGAGACATCATATGAAAGCACTAACCACTTTATTGCATCGCTAAAACAAAACTGCATAGTGAAGAGCTGAAGACCTGAACTACTTCTACATGTCACCAAAATAAAAAATTAAATTAAAAAAAAACCAGCGGAGCTATTCTGACCGATAGGTCGCTTGTTCTTCATTCAGCTGGAAAATACCCATGACCTAGGGTTGTCACTACGAGGTAATAGAGATTTTAAGACCCTTAGGTCACTCGTAATTTTCTTGGCTGGCCAAAGGAAGATATCGGGCAGTATCATCTAATTATTTGTATTTAAACTAATGTGTTTTCCCGTCTGTCCATTTTGTGATTCCAGAAAGAAAGACGTGGAAATCTTCGGAAGAAATCCAAAGGCAGCCGATTCAAATGTCAAATTTTGTAAATCTGGGTGGTGTGTTCACATCTGAGAAAATAGGATTATGTCATGCCAATTGTGAGCTTCCCAGCATGAAAAATTCTTCGCAGTACAGACAGGCTCTTTATTTACTGAACTTTCAACTTTGAACTTTGCCATTTAACTTAGACTCGCCATGTATATTTTCTGTCAACCACTTTAATACCTGACCAAAGGTCAAACCTCACTCACCCATCCAGAACCTTCTAGCAAGTGTCTTTTAGCTAATATCATCCAAATGAATTGGAAAATGTTGTTTTGTGGCATTTTATTGTACTTGTATTTATACAAAATTTGTTACTTGAAATGTAAAAAATACCATTGTCAACATTCTCTTTGTTGGGGATCAGTTTGCGCAGGGAGGCTGTTCTATATTAACAGAGTTAGAGGGTCTGCTTGGATAGACCCCCCTAACTGGTATAACACAGACATTAAAGAGAAGTCAACATATTGTTCCACACAGCAGGCTTCTTACAAAATGGTGTCTAGCCTTGGTATCTGTGATATGTCTTTTAGTGGATGTGGGTTCCTGGCAAATTATGATATGGACATTACCAAGAAGTAGTAAAGGAGACTTCCTGAATCAACTTAAGCATTTGACTTCCACCAAAGTCCATTATGTAAGCACTTTTGACTAACACTTTCTGCAAACTACTGAATGTTTCATGTGATGCATCATTAGGGTTATGTTATTATGTGTAATACGTTTTAAAACTACTATTTTTATCTACATTTTGTGAAATTTTGAACTCAAACACTTACCCTTTATGATGTACCATTGGTTGTGAAGACATTGTCACTTATAAACTACTAAAACAGTCATATTCTGTGTATTGTATAAACTATAGGATGTATTTTATCTTTTAGGCAACACTGGAAATATTGTATGTTCATAATAATATCCTTACTACTTGTTATAGCCGTATATACTCTTTCTGCAAATTTATGTTCTACATTAACAGAGTTAGAGGGTCAGCATGGAAAGCACCCCTAACATGTGTGATATATCACTATGTGCAGGCACAACAGACTGGATTGTAAGTTGCTTGCACTGGATGACAGTGGACACAACACAAAATCTTTTATGTGGATTTTAGATTCTTTGTGTCATCTATGTCTTCTACATGTTATCGCAGTATTCATGGATACCCTTTCTGCAGATACATAGGTACACTGTAATTTTGACGTCTTTATGTGGACACCAAAGATGAGATTGTATGTTGTTGGCACGCTTGGCAGTAGACAAAAAAGTCATTATGTGGATGCCAATGCCAGGATTGTAAGGTTTTAGCACTGACTGGCTGACAGCTGGCACTCTGTTGATGTAAACTAACAGTTTACTATAAAGATGGAAAATAAAATACTGTAAACTTTTGTATTAACAATTTGTCGTCATAATAAAGATGTCATTATTTGTCAGTAGAATGATATGACAACTTACATTGTCATATCACATGATTTCTGGAGACGTATTCAACTGCTACTTTGCTGCTTTTTTTAGCAAATAAATGAAAATAATGGTAATTGAAAAAGTCACAATTGAAAGCAGACCGGACACATTATTTTAATTATGAATGGAAAACATTGAATAAAAGCTGTTGCTTTGTTATTTGTAGTAGTTACGTGACAACCAGCTGTGACTAACGATAGCATATTTCATAAAAAAATACAACTAAAAACAACACCAGTGGATTTGCTTGAATGAAGAATGGGTAAAAAAATCAATACAACTGATACAAATAATAACAGCGGTGCCTTTGATGTAGGTAGATGCTTTTATCACTTTGTTTATATCTATGGAAGTTATAATGTAACAGTAACAGTAGTAATGAGTAGTGTTATGATGTGTAGTGTTCTATGCAGAGTTTTATCAGTAAACATTGTCATAGGATCTGGGCACCTGTGGTGTTCATGCTTTGATAAGTTATAGCATGAACTACATTTCACATGGTATGTCTTTGCATGTACCTTTTTCCTATTCAAAACAAACAAACACATCTGTAGTTTTGTTGCAGATAATACATTGATCAGAACATGTTGGATTCAAAATTTGCATTCTTTTATCTGTCGTTGCAGTAAAAATGAATTTACTATTCCACTCAATCACCAGTCTCCTCACAATCATGTGATATGCTACAAAGGTCTGTTACCATTCCATCCAATCACAGATCTTGATCGAATTGAAATATATTGTCTGTAATTTATCTAAATAGATTCGAAATATTTTGCAATATACAATTATTTTGATATTTTGTGTTGAAGGATTTGTTAATAAAACTAGAACAAGGGCATTCATAATTCCATCAGGAGGGTGGTATCCAAAGAGAATTATGGAGATTCTCCTCGTAGTACACTTTATCCCAAAATGATAGGTGTCTCTGCATATATCTATTATCAAACAAGTCATACTACAAATCACATTCTATTAGCAACATTCTGTTAGCAACATGTAGGTATCTGTTTTAGCTGGAAAGGCTATTTTTTCACAAATATGACATTCTTGGCATCATATTGAAAGATAAAGGACCGGTATCGGGTGAACATGATACCATAATGGCTCATGGTGTTTAATTAGCTAGCAGACGGGTAGCTTATGGAGGAAATTGCAATGTCGTCGTTGAGGGCAGTAAGGTTAGATATAAAGCCTAACAATCTTTAAAAGGTGAATGAGGCGGTCTAAAAATGTAATACGGCGTATTCCGGTTATCGGACTTCCGGTTGTTTCGCAGGAAAGTATCGCGAGAGGGCGCACCATATCTGACAAAGTGAGGGCCAGAATTTTCGTCATGGCATCTAATAGTATGGCGATGTATGAAGCTGTCAACAAAATGGGCGTAAAAGAACTCCGTGCATTCATAAAAGAGTGGAAAATTACTACTTCTAAATCTACTAGATATCGCCAGAAATGCTGTCAACCTTGGTCTTGAAACACTAGAAAATGATAATTTTCTGAGAGAACGGAAGAGGAGACGAATAGTGGATGTCAAGCATCAAAAGATAGAACTAATCGACAGCGGAAACATTGAAAGTTGGACGGAGGACCTTCGAAATATACCTGATGTAGACATGATAAACATATTTCTTTACCTTACTGGTGTCTGTTGCTGGACAAAAGAACGATTAGAAAATTACAAATCTGACAACAGCTTCCAATCTGATTAAAATCCGATGTAGATGTTGGCTGATCGTTCATTGCTATTTTACCTTCGTTATTTTGCCTGACCTTCTTGGTACATGTTTACATTTTTTAGCCTGCCTGATCGCCTCCTCTACGATCAGGCTAAAAAATGTAAACATGTACCAAGAAAAATAATATCAGGCAAAATAACGAAGGTAAAATAGCAATGAACGATTAGCCGACATCTACATCGGATTTTAATCAGATTGAACAGCTTCCAGCTACAGTCATTGCAATATTGAGAGTTCGGTCGACAATTAAAAGCTTTTGACAATTGTACAATATGTGAGACACGATCTGTGTGTGTCTTGAGATTCGTGTTACCATGGTTACAGGACCTTGGCAACATGAAAACCCTTTTAGAAGGCAAACTTTGCGTTGAGCATATATTTATTTATTTCAACTTTCCCCAATACCTAACACAAGTCAGCAACATACTAGTTCATTGCAATAAGAAATAAAATAACTGATAAACCTGTTTATAGTAACATAAGATGTACATATAAGGCTTGCTAAAGTCAAATGGATTCCCTAACTTTACAATGTGTGTAGGGGAGTGAGAGGGGGGGGGGGGGTATCCACACATCATTTATTTCTGTTTGTGTGACACTTATATTGAAAAATCATACTGTTTGAAGTATGATTATGATTGGCTTATTTTGGGAGGCAAGACGCCCCCCCCAAAAAAAAAAAATAATAATAATAATAATTTTTAAAAAAAATTCAAGCCGGAATGTATGGCCTAAGCTCAAACATCTGCCCATGTATAATATAAAAAAATATTTGTGAGATTTTCGGGGGAATCATCTAACCAATTGCCAGTATTCTGATGCTGTGAAGTCTATCTGTAAAGCGTGAAGACGATTCCCATGTTATCGACCCCATCAATAAGGGATCTTCAGATGAAATGTCAACCCATGTTTAAGGAATTTTCAACGTTTTCTTTCGTGACAGAGTGGCTACTTTGGATGGCACATACTTATATACCTTTAGTATGGGAGGAGGGAGAGTGGCCCCAGCCGGCCCGGGAATGACTGTGTTTTTTTGTGTGCGTGAAACCATTGGTTGTGGTGACCATACATCGAGATATATTGTAATTATAAGCTTACAATGTGCCCCTGCTTTTAGTTCAACGGTGAGATACATAACCATCCGTACGTTTTGAATTATGGCAAAGTCCCTTGGGGATAGTTACTTTTCGGAAAACTAAATGATTGATGCGAATATAATGGAGAGAAAGAAAAAAACAACACTAGATTTACCTGTATCGATATCAAAACTGCACAAGTCGTGTTAAAAATAGTTGTGTAAGCTTCCCTATGGGAACTAGCAACAGTCTAAAATTACGGGGAAACACGTCACCCTCCACAAAAGAATGGGAGTATTTCCTGTCACGACAAGTCTCGTTATCGATGGTTATATTTGTTATTTCAAAACTCGTTATTTATAAGCCATATAATTATTTCCTTTGGTATTTTTGATGGATTTAATAATAAAGAAGCAAATTTTAAGATAGCAAAATTATCCGGACAATCACAAGAATGCCCTGTACCGGGGGGGGGGGGGGGGGTACTTGACTGGTAATGAATACATGTGACCCAGGCAGATTGTAATTACAAGCATAAAAGCAACTAAATTTCAAAAACAACATTTCAATCAGAAACTAATGTTCAAATGTCTACATGCCAGATAATAGAAATCAAAAGTTTGGGGGAAATTTGAAAAACAACTTCCTGGAAAGTACGTTCTCGGATATCTCTTGGAAAATGTGAAAATCGACAACTTAGGATAGGAACTACGTTGGCCAAAATATACGAATCAAGGGTCCTAAAGGTCGTACATGCATTCAAAGAGAGTGTCAAAACTCTACATTAATCGAAAAAAGGGGATGTCAAAACCGCGGTACATATCCTTACCATGTGAGTACTCCCTCCCTTGGGAATTGTACACCCCGTACGCTTCTGTACTGTGCCGTATATAATATGCCGCGGTAGTTACGCGTGTCACTTTTATATTTTTGACAGCGTCGCATTTGAGAGTTAATATTTGAAAAAAAACTAGTTTTATCAGATTCACCTACTGCGTATCGTAGTAACACATTTTCAATAATATATGAGTTGTTAAGTTCCGATCAAACTGACTATTTAACCTTTAAAAATGTAGTTCAATTCTAGTTATAATATCTAAGTTTACAAGTCATTAATGCAGGCAAGTTTAAATACAATTTTGTCTAGCTAGCCTGCTGACAAAGAATACATGTAAATGCTGTGAAAAGAGTAATATAATAGTCTTATACAAATGGAGAAAGTACAGGATATCAAAATATTTTAATACGTTACTATAATTATAACAATTCTAGATTATATGCTATTCACAACCACTCTGATAAAAGGGTAAGGTCTTTAACTAGTCCAAGCAAGGATGTCCAAATATCGGAAATTTAAGCCTTTTACGTTTACGTAAGCATCTACAGCAATACAATGTTTAAAATCAAAATGCTATGTATCTCGAATGTACACCGAATAAAAATATCTATCTTCTGATCAACACTGAAAATCACGAGAGCTGATCAAAACGTCGTCTGCCTCGATAAAAACTGCTACATTTTATTGTCTGCTACTTTTTATCGTCTGCTACATTTTATCGTCTTGCTCGACAAATATCTCAATAGTCTGTTGTTAAAAATCATTTTGAGCCAGACGATAAAACTGTCGATGGGAATATTTTTATAATAAGATCTACAAGGTCATGGTTGAAGCCAGACATACCCGTCAATACATAATGTACCATGCATGGCCATGTACTTTTTATATATCATCTGAGCCCGGACATATTCAATAGGTAGTGAAGTGTTAATTGGTCGTTGGCGATCGGGATGTATCGTAACATAGACAAAGACAATATTTCCTTGCATCTGATCATGGTCCACGGGATTTGCAGCTCGAATACTTAAAGTTTGCAAATACATACACTGAGTGTGATATCTTATTACGTTAGGCACTTTTTGCAGATTTCGTATGACACTGTATCACCCATTCATGTAACTGTCTAATTGTCAAATACGACTCCGTTATGCTAAAGGGAATGCCAATATTATTACGTAAATCGAATAACAAGTCTTCGAAGAACACACAGCCTTTAAATACATAACATATTTCTTTTGTTAAATTTTGACTTAGAGGGTAAAAGTACTAGTAAGGGTGAAATATAAAGAAAATTAATCCGTGACAAATTTAGATTATAACTGGTAGTATGTTGTCATTGTTGATAAATAAAGTGCCTATGTCTTTTTATGTACTTCAAATATTGTAAAACGGTAGATTTTATGGCCACCATTCAATAAGAAGTAATAGACGTAGCGACATAGTGTATGTATGTCTCTTGTTCTGTATCGCACTTGGACTAAATTTGGACTATCTGGGTTTTACGAATATCAATTTTTTTATTAATCTAATTTTATTTTCAGAATATTTCGGCAGCCAATTTATGCAGGTGTTTCGTTTTGTTGGGTCCGTTACATTCAATACCATAACGGACATATCAAAATGTATATTTCCTTCGACTGTATTCTGGAGTGTTGTCCTTCCTTACAGATAAAACATTTCCTTATATGGCGTCGTTATGTCATCCTTGTCTCGTCTTGTGGATTTACATATTTTAATAGTATGTACTCGTGCAAATGTAAATTTATGTCCTAAGAAGGTTTATTTTAGACACCATAAAACCCTCTATCAGTGTCAATTTTACAAAATTTAACCCGGACGCTGCAGGATGAAATCCTAAATTATGAACGAAAATGTTTCTGTTATACTCTTGACATTAATATAATGTACTTCGCGTCATGAATTTATAGTTTATGAAGTTTTGAAAAAGAAAACATTTCAAGTTCAACTACTTCGTCTCGTATGCAATTTATTTTCTACTACTTCCATATTTGCTGCTGTTTAAATACTGAATCCTCCTGAATTTATGTGCCTTTAATTCGGCATGAAATATGTTATTTATCACAAAATAGTAATTACAAATTCATGACAGTTCATTTTGTTTTCATAGAAATCGACTCCATATGTTCTTTCTATCATAAACCTTGATATATATGACAAACATATTCAATAACCAAAATTAAAAGCCTTAAGCCCTAAACTCTTTATTTTCTGATGATCTACTATAATACTATACTTTTACCGTGAATATTTACAAAGGAAACGTCAATGAAGTCGGAAATTCTTTTTTTTTAACATGTCGATTTGTTGTTACGACGGAACAGTACTAAAGTGACTCCGACTCCACCGAAAGGTTTTTTGATGACGTGTAATAACTAGTCTGTAGATTTTGAGAGACACAAATGTGACTATTCAATGAATGAATAAATTGTTGTACAGCTGTCCAACGAAAACCAGTATATATACATTACATATGTAATGAGTTTTAGAAGCAGTGGAGCGGCAACTAACTACAATTGGATATATATATATATAGATACACAATTATACAAACAGAACAGGATTGCATTCTTATTGAAATGACTTTTTTGTTCGTTTTTTTTTCAACAAAAGTCGATCTCATTTTAGAGTATCGCCTTTCCAATCTCCATGAAATGTACATGTCTAGAACTTTAATATCACTAATACGGTGGGGAGACTCACTCATTAGTGACGAACGGTGTAATAGTGAATGGAATTTCCCAGCGTCCCCCAGTGTCAGAAAGTGACTCTTTTACAATTTTTTTCGCTCTTTGTAAATTCAAAGCAAAATTTTGGAAGCCACAAAGCATCCATGCATCATACTGCAGCCCATTTCGATCAGAAAGATTACGTTAGTAACCATGATTTGGCTAAAATGAACTGTGAACTTATCATTCAAGGAATGTGGTATTATTTTCACAGTGAAATTATAAAACAGAGATTCCAGCCTTTCCTGTTCGTTTTATCTCCCATCTTAAAAAAAGTAACAGTGAGTGTAGTAGAGTATTGTAATATACGACACGCGTGACCAAGTTTGTTCGAAGACTGTATGTAAAAATCTAAAATCATTGCCCAAAGCACCGCGAGTTACACATTTATGTACTAGTACTAGCAGTAGGTACACACAATTACCAATTTATTTATTTTTCTAGCTAAAGGTAGGTGTATGAGAGGGGGCGAGAATTATACGCAAGATAAAGTTATAAATATTTAAATTCTGGTATTCCATCATCATGATGAACTGAAAAAAAACCGAAAGAATGTTTGCATGTAGGCTAGGCTACTTCTGCATATAGAATCCGTTATACTAGAGACACTGAACATTTTCAGTTTACAAAATCCACATACACGTAACATGTGACATGAAAGGACAGGGTAAAACTTACAGGTAGTGCTGGTGAGACATTTTACTATTACATTAGACCCTACTGATAATGGATTGTCTTATCATAGTGACGTAATTCGGGCTTAAGGCTTATATATATATGTCACCTTCAACTTATAAGAGGATATACGAAAAGAAGACAAAACGTAAGCTTGCGACAAGACAAAGTTTCTTTCCGCCGTAAAATAGAGGTGGTCTGACATAGGTAAAGAGACGTCAGTGGTATTCGAAATTGTGGTGTTTTTGAAATTTACCCACCACCAACATTACGCCTAAATCATAAAGTGAAAATACAGACGTGTCCCTTTAAATAGAACTTTAAATAAGCTCACTATCACTTCTCCCCAAATTCTTTCAGTTACAATATTAAATTTAAAAAAATAAACAGAGAAGTAAATTTTGAAGAGCTTTTTTTTTCTTGGGGGGGGGGGGAAGAATTTAAACAACGTAGAGAGAGAAAACGCACTCAAACAGGGAGATTTGAGAGCAAATGCATGAGTTTGCGCCATATTACATTACACTTGCTTTAAATTAGGACCCTCTAACTCATCGTATTTTATGTACACTGGGGTCAAGCGATGAGAAAACAAATGATGCGATTTTAACCGGCGATTTTCAATTAAGTATACACGAAGTGACAGCTGTTTGGTGGACCCGTATCAAACTCCAGATCTCGATAAAAAGAAGCGAAGGTAAAGTGATCTTATACTTGGTTCAGATTCGTTTATAACGTAGTAATTCGACCAACGAGTGTAGCCTGTCTTCCCCGTTCTCCAGCTAGCTCAATCAGAAAGCCGCCGAGAAGTGTTTGTTGCTTGCAAATGGGATTATTCCTGTAGGCTTGAAGAATACAGCTATGTTTTGATTGCGCGATCGATTTCAAACAGAGATAGCTTATGTCGATGCCTTGCTGTGACATCTCACTTGTAAAGCGGTGATGGTGTCACGGCAAGCGAAGTAGTGTGAAACGCTCGACGCCGTGTCAATGCGATCTACGACGAAGAGGGAGCCCCCCTGCATCAGTATGTTGCGCTGCTTTTCAATTGTCTTACATGTAATATTCGTGGATACGAAGACCATATCGTTGGGGCGCTAGCTTTACTCCTACAGCCAGTTTACGTACACATAAGTGTGAAAATAGTTTGACATTAAATACTCTTCCTGCAAAATGCTTCATTCAGTAATTTTTCTTCCAGTGTGGAATATTACCTATAAAATGACCCAACTTGCAGCCTCTGGCAGTGTGACATAATTTTCCTATATAATTTATTTTTGATGGTTCAATGGAGGAGGGGGTAATTATAGGCTCAATGGGGGAATTTTATACTTGCAAAGCAACTGAACCGTCAGTATGTATATGTGTGAAGCCTCAAGTAAAGATTATGATGTTTATTATAATCAACATAAAATTTTATTGTCACTGTCAGTTATAATTGCACAGACATCAACCCCATTTGACTGTGTGATATAGTCTTGTTTTCCAATGTAATTGACATTAACTGGTTAGGAATGAAAACGTTGATAGAAAAATAATTGGAATATTTACAAATTGTCCAGAGAAATTATTCAAGTAATATGTTGTTATGTTATGTAGTATATGTCCTCAGATGATGATAAAGAACATTTCCCATCATGCAATGGAACTGATGGTCTTCACAAACACCGATAAAATCCTCTAAACTTCCAGAAATATGACATTAGTTTTTTAGCACAATTTTGTGCTGAAGGTATGTTAAAGTGCATGAGGTCGTTTCCATAATTTCAGTACAAAATCTTATTTTAGTTGTAAATATAATAAATTTAGCTATTGTAACCATGGTGATGATGCCCCTTGGAAAATTGTCAACAAGAGTAAACATTCTGAAATTGGAAAGACCATTGTACATATGTAAATCCATAGCAACCATGATCATGCCCATATAGGAAAAGTGATTTTCTTCAATGGATGATATCAAACATAATTGTCACGCAAAGACCAGAAACTGAACATACCTACCAGCCA
Source organism: Glandiceps talaboti (assembly GCF_964340395.1). Taxonomy (NCBI): domain Eukaryota; kingdom Metazoa; phylum Hemichordata; class Enteropneusta; family Spengelidae; genus Glandiceps; species Glandiceps talaboti. The sequence continues at coordinate 2,607,869 of NC_135558.1, read as the reverse complement.
TAACAGAGTGAGGGTCCTAGCAACCATAACCTTTCCCATAGCAACAATGATAATATGATCAAAACAAACATTAGATTAATGATTGTACTGGTAAAAAGTATAGCACGTCCCAAAAATCATTATGCCAATCCCTAGCAACCATAACTATTCCTTGGCAACTGCATAACTAGTGAATTTGGTCCGCCATAAATTGAATGTTCCAAATTATTGCTGCAACATTTAAGCCATAGTAACAGGGACAATGACATAACAACTGCAAATGTCACTATTTTGGTTGTCTTAAAATAGGAAGTAATTCAGTGCAATCAGTTGTGCTTCAGTGCCATTGGCAGTGTTGAATAATTTTTCAAAATGATTAGTTTGCCCATGGACCCTGGAGTGAACAGGGACTGAAGTCAATGACTCGTTTAATGTGTTCGCAATGCATACAGAAATAGCTTGGGTATGAAGGTAGTTTAGTAAAACATGTCGCAGTAAACTAGAGTCTACTTTATAGCAGTTGACATGTTTACTGATTCTGACAAATGATAGTTTGTAGATTGTATTTGAAGGCAATGATTAAAGGGGTTATTATGGAAATGTTACTAACTTTGTTACAAAGTTGATATCTTTGACCTTTGACCCAAAATGTAAATATAAGTAGATTTACTATAAACATTTATTTTAGTGCTTGAAAAATTTGGCACAATGACAATTTAGGACTTGATGTATCAGGCATACATTGGCGAGCAGTGCAAGGCGAAAGTAGACACTACTAGAAATAACTTATTCAGTTGGCCTGCCATATTCACACTGCAACTATTGTTGACACCTTTCGTAACAGCTGAATATAGAAATGTAATAATTTGTAAAGTATGTTAGCAGGATTTATTTCCATGGAAAAAGTTATATATAGCTAAAATAAATCTAACGCTGAAAAACAAACGAGTACAATAAAACGTGACTCCTTCTGTGGAAAACAATAAATTTGTTGATAAATTTACATCCAGATTTATTTTCTAATGTTTTTTGTGTGTACAACAATACATAGCAGATTTACCTACATAGCCCAGTCTGTAAGGTATGCCGTGATGGGGCGCCCTCACACATTGGTCAACCCCTCACGCTGGTGAGGATAGAACAACACAACATATTTTACAGTCTACATATAGGCTAATTACTGTATTTTAGTACAAGTCATTGTTACAAATCCCCCCCCCCCCCCGCCCCCACATGCTAGTTGCAGTCTGTATTTTGTTATAGTTACAAATCCCACCCCTCCCCTCCCTGTGTGCTAGTTGTAGTTTGTATGTATGGGTCAGTGTTATTGTCACAAATCCACCTTTCGCCCATGTTGCAGTCTGATTTTAATGCCAAACATAAAAATAATGCAATTTCTTCCATATCAAAGATATAACATAGATTGATGGTTGTACAGTGCCAGTGCTTTCCTGAACTGTTTTGGATGTCATATTCTGAAGTATTGATGATGATGTTATGGTCTTTGTCATCAATGATAATCACAGTGTTGACACTGAGACCTTATAGTCCATGATGATAAACATATCAATCACAACAGTACAGTAACACATAAGCAGACTATGCACATAAAACTGTGAAAATAAGCTTGTTCTTAAATCATAACCAAAGATTGTAAAAAAAATTATTTAAAAATTTGGGAAAATTGTATACAGGGAAACTAAACTTATCATTTACAATAAACAACTTTCACTTCATTTGAATATTTTCTGGAATGGATATCTTTCAGAATGACTATTTCTTACATAAAACAAAAATGGCTGTAACTTTAATGGTGACCAAATCTAAAATCACTGAAGATGAGCAGACAAAGTCAGATCTAACTACATTTATGTTTAATATTGAACATTTTTGATTGTCAACTGTTGTATTCTAGTACACAATAGCATGGCAGTGTTAGTTAATATTGTTATATGGCATAAAAAATAGTAGTAAAAATGACAGTGTGATAGTTTCACTATGAGGAGGTTTACAATGTTATCCCTAATTTTCTGATATTATTCTGGTAATTGTGGCTACGGTTTACTAAAATAGACAAACTAAAACTATTGTCACACATGTTGATATAATAGTGATAAGCTATTGAATGGGATGTTGATTTAATAATAATCTTTTCTTTATTACCCACTTAATAAATAATAAATTTGTACATTTACAGACAAAAGAAAATATTACACGTCTTGAAGTTGGTAAAGGGAGACGGAAAATAGGTAGTTGATGATCTAGTCTGTCTCCTTAGACATTATAAATGACAAAAATATAAAGAGGGTAGTGAAAACTAAATTATGATAATATGTATATCTACATGAATTATAATATTTACATCATATGGAGGACATTTTTAAGGGAGTTGTGAAATATATTTCTTGATAATATTGACCTAAAATTGAGAGGTAGGTTGTTCCATTGTACTGCACCGGTGTATGATATTGCGAATTTACCCATTTCTATGTTTATCGTTCGAATTGAAACATTGCCTTTGATTTTGTGAAGTGTATTATAGTAGTGAGTGGGAAATGAACAATATTGTGTGAAATGATGTGGCAAGTTACGATTGAACAAGTTTAATTATAGTCTCAATAGGTCTTTGTAACCTAGTTCCATAAATTTGCAGTCTACTGTTTTGAGACTTCCAATGTTTACACTATCTTGATCACAGGGTGATTAGATTCTCACAACAGAGGAACCACTATCACCCATTTGTGTAATGTACCACATCGAACAACAATAGTTTTAGTTTAGTCAACTGAAACCTCAATTACCAGAGTTGTACAGTGTATTTTTCAGTCATACAAGGATTTTAGGATGGCCATCAGCTTTTATGAAGCACATTTTATGAACCTTTCATTGTGCTATGCTTGATTGTTTTAAAGCATTTCAATTTAGACATGCAACTTTTTTAATGTACATTGACTACATTGAAATACTACAAATCACAAAACCAAATAAAGTATTTTTCTACCACAGGTTTACCAGTCAAGAACAGAGAAAACAGTGCAACATTTGTCAGACACTATATTATTTTGCAGTACTACATGTAGTACGCTTGACTACAGTTAAGTTCAGGGATTGTCTAATATTTCATTTTCATGGACGCTCATCTGTCAAAGTTTAAATTTATTCATAATAGTTCATTTTGTTTGTTGACAAACACCGTCATCTCAAGTTTGCATTTGATTTGGCTATTTGCATAACACCAGAGCTCGTCTGAGGAAACAAGTAGTTTGTACATCATGTACATTTCTGTGCAGGGACAATTTTGTTTGAGTTTTCCTACATTGTAGTTAAGGTAAGGTTATTGTAGTATGGAAGCCTGCAGCACAAATTTATAAATTGCATGAATGTTGTACTTTTATGTCAAAGTTTGATGGGAAGGCTGTTGTACTTTAATTTTAAAGTTACGGAAGCATAGAGCTGATGATAAATTGTTTCTTTGAAATTTGTATGTCATTGATTTATTTATATTTGCAGCGAGAACATTATTGAACATCGATAATATTCCCTTTCAAATTCTTTGGAATATTCATGATTTTATTTGTTCAAATGCATTAATGCTTATCTAACACTATGAGGCATAGAATTGAAGAAAGATAAAATTATAGGGAAATGGATTATACTCTATATGATTCTTTGTAAATTTTGGCAGCTGGTCTAACAGAATTATCACTGCAACAATGGCAAGCTTGGTTTTGACAAGCTAAGACAGACACTAAATCATAACTGTTATTGTAGCATTTGGTAGGTTGCATAATTATGGGATAGCCTTGGTATCATGGGTATTAGGTCAAGTAGTAATTGTGATAACAAAAATGTATAATGGAAAAACTATAAAAAATAATACAGCTTGAGTTTCAGCAGGCTTCCAATAGACTCAACCATTCTTTATGGTGGGTAAACCTATAAATGTAGCAGGCTGAAATAATCTGATGATCAAGATATCAGAGACACTATCCAACTGTTTATGGTAATATCAATGGCCCGGTATGCTATAATTTTAATGAGTGTCTGTCTTTAATAGCTTGTCAAAAGTAAACTCGCATTTGTTGTACTACAATTCCCCATCAAAGTCATCGCATTTCTAGTACTACAATTCCTTATCAAAGTCATCGCATTTCTAGTACTACAATTCCCCATCAAAGTCATTGCATTTCTAGTACTACAATTCCCCATCAAAGTCATTGCATTTGTAGTACTACAATTCCCCATCAAAGTTGTTGCATTTCTAGTACTACAATTCCCCATCAAAGTCATTGCATTTGTAGTACTACAATTCCCCACCAAAGTCATCGCATTTCTAGTACTACAATTCCCCATCAAAGTCATTGCATTTGTAGTACTAAAATTCCCTCTCAAAGTTGTCAAATTTGTAGTACTAAAATTCCCCATCAAAGTTGTCACATTTGTAGTACTAAAATTCCCTATCAAAGTTGTCACATTTGTAGTACTAAAATTCCCTATCAAAGTTGTCACATTTGTAGTACTAAAATTCCCTATCAAAGTCATTGCATTTGTAGTACTAAAATTCCCTATCAAAGTTGTCACATTTGTAGTACTAAAATTCCCTATCAAAGTCATTGCATTTGTAGTACTAAAATTCCCTATCAAAGTTGTCACATTTGTAGTACTAAAATTCCCCATCAAAGTCATCACATTTCACGGCCCAAATTGTAGCTTGGCCATCGACACACATACAAGCTTTTATTGTGGACTGATTGCATGTCTGTAATCCCGGCGTCGCTTTACGGATAACTTTAACTACATGCCTTGTAATTACTGGTACATATTTGTGCAAACACTGTAAAAACTAAGTGCCATTGCTTGCATGACTAATCAGGTGAAGGCCATACATTTTTAGCTGCAGTATTTCAAGTTTGTAATTCACATCAGGGTTTAGATCGGTATGCATACCTGTGTTTTGACTCGACAACGTTAGATCCGAAATCAATGAACAGATTATCATGTTATTTGAATAAGACAAGGATCTTTAACAGATTTCTTATGTCAAGGGATAATGATTTGGTTTGTTTATATGCAAAAAGTACTGTACAACCTACAGTTAAAAATGATTATGTTTCAAGATGCAATTTGTCTTATGAGGTACTAGGTGTTGTCAAACATGTCACAAATATGAATATTTCTGGTGGACTTGATTGGTACTTAGAAATCTTAGTTTGGTCACAAAAATGGATATTTCCATTTTCATCTATTTTTAATAGTAGGATATTTTTCCAGCGTTTCAAAGGTACATGTATATCTCAAAACACATAATACATAGAGACTCCATTCAAGTGTCTACCTCCTGTTATCGGGTACAAGCTTTCTTTTAAGACATTGACCTTTAACCTTGCTTGACCTTCAGCATCAATTATCCAAATCCAGCCATTCCTTGCCTAATACAGACACTTTGTCATATTTGCTCTTTGCCAATTACCGTTGTATCATGTCCTCAGGTTAAATAGGAGAAGAAAACTATACAGAAGGATTGATTTTGGTGCACATTTCACTTTCAGCTGAATGGTTGCCACATTTGGAGTAAACAAGTCAATACATTACTGCATACATTGTAACTCAAAAACTCCAATACAGAGACATGGAGCCCATTCAAGTGTCTAACCCTATATCATCACATTTAAGCTTTCTTGTAAGAATGTGATCTTTGACCTTGACATTGACCTTCTCTGTCCTTTATCAAATTCAAGCTATTTTTTGCATATTGCAGACAGTCTGTAATATTTATGTATGGCCAATTTCTTTCAAAAGGATGTCTAAAGGTAAAATCTACAGTGTGATCACAACTTAAGAGAATTCAGTTATGGGAAACTGAAGTTGAACTTTTTGCTTCTATTTCGCAATCAAATCAGTACCCCCTAAGACAACTGTAAAACCTACAATGTGAACATATTTAGCTGCAGGTAAAGCGTGTTTTATGTAAATGTCAATGTTAAATGAGTACCCCCACCCCCACCCCACCCCCACCCCAACACAGCTGTAAAATCTGCAGTATGAACATACCTACAGAATAAATGATAGCTTTCTATTATGTGTATTGTTCATTTCTATATGTCAGTGTTAAATCAGTACCAGCACTCCACAGCTGTAAAACTTACAGTGTGAACATAACTACATGTATTGATTGCCTGAATGCTGTCATGTGTGGTGTTTTATCGTGAATTTGTAGACATTAAAATGATCAATTATTTATCAACACTATATTTCCATCTCCTGTAAAACAACTCAGTCACAAACTTGTGAATAATGCATTATATAGAGGAATTGAAGTGATTACTACACCCCCATCAAATTGTTTCAACAGTACTGCTTAGATGCCAAGTTTACATTCCATTCACTATGGGAAGAACGACATATGCTGCTATATAGCTAGTGATACCTTTATTGCTGTCAGCATTGATTGTATCTTGTAGATCTTAACTATTTCATTTGACAGGGGTCTAAAATGTAGGTCTTACAAAATGCAGAAAAAAACGGCTACTATCTACATAGCTTCCTATACAGTGATCCTCATCCATAAATGAGAACACATTGTTCAAATAGCCAGGGGGGAATCTCGGGTAGATTTCATTTATTGAAAACGTTATTACTTGACGCTGTTACATAAACAGGTTATATTATAGTTGAAGGGTATACTCTGTTGGAGGGTATACTCTTTGGACAATAAACTCAGTATGAATGAAGTGATATAGGTGTTGCAGAATTGTCACAGTTGACTGAATTTTCTTTATATGTTTCCATAAATGTGGTGCGATGTTTTATGTTGAGCTAAACTGAGTTTGATTTACATTGATATGCAAAGTCAAAGATTCTCTCGCCATCAGCCATAAGTTCAGTTAAGGATGAAATGGGGCAAAATTTATCCACGAATAACAAAATCACAGAAGCATGATGTTTGACATTGTCATTATTAATATATATATGATATGAAGCAAATTATTTTAAAAAACCGGAAAGGATATTTATGCAAATTAGCCAAAACTTGATGAATTTGTTAGAATTTTGAAAAAGTTATGACACCGGCACAAAAATTTGTCTATTAATTCTATATCAGTCTTGAAATATTAAAACAAATAATTATTCTTTGTAACCAGATCCAATTATTTCAGAAGAGATACCTGTCACTGAGTAGGTAAAAACCAATTATTTCATGTATGGTGTATGGTAAAGCATAGGAAATGGCCTCATTTGCTATCATTTATCATTGTAATACCACAGGGTTTTTTGTGATGACCATTCAAAATGTACCGGAGATGGTTTTTTTATTATTTTTCTATGTACCAGCAAAAAAATATGATCTGGCTTACGAGAATGAGAGTTGTATTGTTGTCAATGTTAGTATTCTATCAATATTCATAAAAAAGTGATTTCACTGACATCTGGTCTAACAAAATAGGTATTTTACATCCAGAAAATATCAAATTGGTACTTATGTAACCAAATCAAATTATGTAACAAGATAATTCAAGTACATTTGTAAAACATCATGTAAAAATGTAGTTAGTTTTTAAAATAGTTAATTTTGTACACATTCGGATCATAGCTAATGTCATAGAGTATGTAAAAATATAGAAATATCACTAAATCTGTTATACATTTGGACCAAATGCATGTAGGTCAGGCTTTCTCCCTTCCACAGCAATGTGAAAATATCAAATTGGTTATTACATGTATGTTCAAGCAAATTATGGAACAAGATAATTCAAGTAAGCCATCACATTTAGTATGTAGAAATATAGTTGTTCATTTTGTATTCTTTGAGATCAAAGACATGTAGGTATGACTTTCTCCCTTCAACTGTAATACCATAACAAGCATATGTAACCTTTTCATTGATGTTCATACTATCTATTATATAAAATGGTCATTAAAAATCAATGAAAATGGTGCAGAAATCTCTCTCAGAGACACTAACCGTGATAAAATACCATGGTGCTTATGTTGTCTGTGAGTTTATGTTGTTTGTTTGTACAATTATTTGGTTTCACAACTGTTATATTGTTTATAATATGTGGGTGTTTTCATGAGGGCTTTGTAGAAACAGTGCAATATTTTGCACCAAGGTGATTAATCAAAATGTAGATCTCGTGAGGCATCTTCATTTCTCCTGTAAGTATGGAATTGCCAAGCCTTTGTTTGATTTGGGCTATTACCAACAACTAACAGCCTAGTTAGGATGCCAACTGTGAGTGGATATTTACATTGTAATGGTAATGATACTGTATAGGAACTAGACTACAAATTGCCAACAGTTTTGTAAATTGTATTCACACTTCAAAATTAGGTTATGATTTTACACAGCAATGATTCAGCCCCTCATAGAGATGTTGAAGTCCGTGAAATCTATCCCTTTTCGATTGGCTTTTTGATTAATTACCTTTGAATATGGAAATTATGTTTATTTTGCATACTTCCACTGTTTTTGTTGATTTAAATTACATGGTGGTACTATTAATGTAGGCTGGCACAATAGGAAGAATTAAAAGCCATTAACTTTAAGAATTTGAACCAGCTTTCTGGCCAATGCTTCATTAAAATGAAATATTGAAAGGCTATCATTGAGTTGTGGGTAATAGCCCAAATCAAATACAAGCATAGAAGCTAGGCTAGGTATACATGTACATATCCCATGTTTTAATATTTAAATAAGTTTGTGAATATTTGATAAGTTCGTCAATATTTCATTGTTTCTCTTCAAGATGAATAAAGTACTGTCACATTCAACCACTGTACAATAATAGTGTGAATTTTGAGTGGCTAGATTCACATTCAGTGTAGCCTGTTCACAGCACTGTTGTGTTATGCCATTAACGCTCAAATCTATACACTTGTCCTGCTTTCCCTAGTAAGTCATTATAATGGCTCTTATCCACACCCTTGTCATGTTTTCCCTGGCAAGTCATTATAATGGCTCTTATCCACACACTTGTCCTGTTTTCCCTGGCAAGTTATTATTACGGTTTGAAAATTATGATTATTCAAATAGTCATGATGTAAATGAACATGAGCAAACATGACATACACAGAACTTAACATTAACAAAAGTATGTCATCAGACTCATTATTCAAATGAGTCATGATGTAAATGAACATGAGCAAACATGACATACACAGAACTTAGCATTAACAAAAGTATGTCAAACATGACATATACACATGAGTTAACGGAACGAAAGTGTGTCACCAGACTATGACTATTCAAAGAGTCATGATGTAAATGAACATGAGCAAACATGACTTAACATTATTAAAAGCGTGATAATCTCTACATATAATTATCATGTAAATTATGCTGGTAATGACTGTGTTGGGTTGTGGCTAACTGAATCAGTATTTGCAAACTATCAAGCCTTGACGTGGACATGGTGCTGTGGCTAACTGAATCAGTATTTGCAAACTATCAAGCCTCCACATGGACATGGTGCTGTGGCTAACTGAATCAGTATTTGCAAACTATAAAGCCTCCACATGGACATGGTGCTGTGGCTAACTGAATCAGTATTTGCAAACTATCAAGCCTCCACATGGACATGGTGCTGTGGCTAACTGAATCAGTATTTGCAAACTATCAAGCCTCCACATGGACATGGTGCTGTGGCTAACTGAATCAGTATTTGCAAACTATAAAGCCTTGACGTGGACATGGTGCTGTGGCTAACTGAATCAGTATTTGCAAACTATAAAGCCTTGACGTGGACATGGTGCTGTGGCTAACTGAATCAGTATTTGCAAACTATAAAGCCTTGACGTGGACATGGTGCTGTGGCTAACTGAATCAGTATTTGCAAACTATAAAGCCTTGACGTGGACATGGTGCTGTGGCTAACTGAATCAGTATTTGCAAACTATAAAGCCTTGACGTGGACATGGTGTTGTGGCTAACTGAATCAGTATTTGCAAACTATAAAGCCTTGACGTGGACATGGTGCTGTGGCTAACTGAATCAGTATTTGCAAACTATAAAGCCGTGACGTGGACATGGTGCTGTGGCTAACTGAATCAGTATTTGCAAACTATAAAGCCTTGACGTGGACATGGTGCTGTGGCTAACTGAATCAGTATTTGCAAACTATAAAGCCTTGACGTGGACATGGTGTTGTGGCTAACTGAATCAGTATTTGCAAACTATAAAGCCTTGATGTGGACATGGTGCTGTGGCTAACTGAATCAGTATTTGCAAACTATCAAGCCTCCACATGGACATGGTGCTGTGGCTAACTGAATCAGTATTTGCAAACTATAAAGCCTTGACGTGGACATGGTGCTGTGGCTAACTGAATCAGTATTTGCAAACTATAAAGCCGTGACGTGCATGGACATGGTGCTGTGGCTAACTGAATCAGTATTTGCAAACTATAAAGCCTTGACGTGGACATGGTGCTGTGGCTAACTGAATCAGTATTTGCAAACTATAAAGCCTTGATGTGGACATGGTACTGTGGCTAACTGAATCAGTATTTGCAAACTATCAAGCCTCCACATGGACATGGTGCTGTGGCTAACTGAATCAGTATTTGCAAACTATAAAGCCTTGACGTGGACATGGTGCTGTGGCTAACTGAATCAGTATTTGCAAACTATAAAGCCGTGACGTGCATGGACATGGTGCTGTGGCTAACTGAATCAGTATTTGCAAACTATAAAGCCTTGACGTGGACATGGTGCTGTGGCTAACTGAATCAGTATTTGCAAACTATAAAGCCTTGATGTGGACATGGTACTGTGGCTAACTGAATCAGTATTTGCAAACTATAAAGCCTTGACGTGGATATGGTGCTGTGGCTAACTGAATCAGTATTTGCAAACTATAAAGCCTTGACGTGGACATGGTATTGTGGCTAACTGAATCAGTATTTGCAAACTATAAAGCCTTGACGTGGACATGGTGTTGTGGCTAACTGAATCAGTATTTGCAAACTATAAAGCCTTGACGTGGACATGGTGCTGTGGCTAACTGAATCAGTATTTGCAAACTATAAAGCCTTGACGTGGACATGGTGTTGTGGCTAACTGAATCAGTATTTGCAAACTATAAAGCCTTGACGTGGATATGGTGCTGTGGCTAACTGAATCAGTATTTGCAAACTATAAAGCCTTGATGTGGACATGGTACTGTGGCTAACTGAATCAGTATTTGCAAACTATAAAGCCTTGATGTGGACATGGTGCTGTGGCTAACTGAATCAGTATTTGCAAACTATAAAGCCTTGATGTGGACATGGTGCTGTGGCTAACTGAATCAGTATTTGCAAACTATAAAGCCTTGATGTGGACATGGTGCTGTGGCTAACTGAATCAGTATTTGCAAACTATCAAGCCTCCACATGGACATGGTGCTGTGGCTAACTGAATCAGTATTTGCAAACTATAAAGCCTTGATGTGGACATGGTACTGTGGCTAACTGAATCAGTATTTGCAAACTATAAAGCCTTGACGTGGACATGGTGCTGTGGCTAACTGAATCAGTATTTGCAAACTATAAAGCCGTGACGTGGACATGGTGCTGTGGCTAACTGAATCAGTATTTGCAAACTATAAAGCCTTGACGTGGACATGGTGCTGTGGCTAACTGAATCAGTATTTGCAAACTATAAAGCCTTGATGTGGACATGGTGCTGTGGCTAACTGAATCAGTATTTGCAAACTATCAAGCCTCCACATGGACATGGTGTTGTGGCTAACTGAATCAGTATTTGCAAACTATAAAGCCTTGACGTGGACATGGTGCTGTGGCTAACTGAATCAGTATTTGCAAACTATAAAGCCGTGACGTGGACATGGTGCTGTGGCTAACTGAATCAGTATTTGCAAACTATAAAGCCTTGATGTGGACATGGTGCTGTGGCTAACTGAATCAGTATTTGCAAACTATCAAGCCTCCACATGGACATGGTGCTGTGGCTAACTGAATCAGTATTTGCAAACTATAAAGCCTTGACGTGGACATGGTGCTGTGGCTAACTGAATCAGTATTTGCAAACTATAAAGCCGTGACGTGCATGGACATGGTGCTGTGGCTAACTGAATCAGTATTTGCAAACTATAAAGCCTTGACGTGGACATGGTGCTGTGGCTAACTGAATCAGTATTTGCAAACTATAAAGCCTTGATGTGGACATGGTACTGTGGCTAACTGAATCAGTATTTGCAAACTATCAAGCCTCCACATGGACATGGTGCTGTGGCTAACTGAATCAGTATTTGCAAACTATAAAGCCTTGACGTGGACATGGTGCTGTGGCTAACTGAATCAGTATTTGCAAACTATAAAGCCGTGACGTGCATGGACATGGTGCTGTGGCTAACTGAATCAGTATTTGCAAACTATAAAGCCTTGACGTGGACATGGTGCTGTGGCTAACTGAATCAGTATTTGCAAACTATAAAGCCTTGATGTGGACATGGTACTGTGGCTAACTGAATCAGTATTTGCAAACTATAAAGCCTTGACGTGGATATGGTGCTGTGGCTAACTGAATCAGTATTTGCAAACTATAAAGCCTTGACGTGGACATGGTATTGTGGCTAACTGAATCAGTATTTGCAAACTATAAAGCCTTGACGTGGACATGGTGTTGTGGCTAACTGAATCAGTATTTGCAAACTATAAAGCCTTGACGTGGACATGGTGCTGTGGCTAACTGAATCAGTATTTGCAAACTATAAAGCCTTGACGTGGACATGGTGTTGTGGCTAACTGAATCAGTATTTGCAAACTATAAAGCCTTGACGTGGATATGGTGCTGTGGCTAACTGAATCAGTATTTGCAAACTATAAAGCCTTGATGTGGACATGGTACTGTGGCTAACTGAATCAGTATTTGCAAACTATAAAGCCTTGATGTGGACATGGTGCTGTGGCTAACTGAATCAGTATTTGCAAACTATAAAGCCTTGATGTGGACATGGTGCTGTGGCTAACTGAATCAGTATTTGCAAACTATAAAGCCTTGATGTGGACATGGTGCTGTGGCTAACTGAATCAGTATTTGCAAACTATCAAGCCTCCACATGGACATGGTGCTGTGGCTAACTGAATCAGTATTTGCAAACTATAAAGCCTTGATGTGGACATGGTACTGTGGCTAACTGAATCAGTATTTGCAAACTATAAAGCCTTGACGTGGACATGGTGCTGTGGCTAACTGAATCAGTATTTGCAAACTATAAAGCCGTGACGTGGACATGGTGCTGTGGCTAACTGAATCAGTATTTGCAAACTATAAAGCCTTGACGTGGACATGGTGCTGTGGCTAACTGAATCAGTATTTGCAAACTATAAAGCCTTGATGTGGACATGGTGCTGTGGCTAACTGAATCAGTATTTGCAAACTATCAAGCCTCCACATGGACATGGTGTTGTGGCTAACTGAATCAGTATTTGCAAACTATAAAGCCGTGACGTGGACATGGTGCTGTGGCTAACTGAATCAGTATTTGCAAACTATAAAGCCGTGACGTGGACATGGTGCTGTGGCTAACTGAATCAGTATTTGCAAACTATAAAGCCTTGACGTGGACATGGTGCTGTGGCTAACTGAATCAGTATTTGCAAACTATAAAGCCTTGACGTGGACATGGTGCTGTGGCTAACTGAATCAGTATTTGCAAACTATAAAGCCGTGACGTGGACATGGTGCTGTGGCTAACTGAATCAGTATTTGCAAACTATAAAGCCTTGACGTGGACATGGTGCTGTGGCTAACTGAATCAGTATTTGCAAACTATAAAGCCGTGACGTGGACATGGTGCTGTGGCTAACTGAATCAGTATTTGCAAACCAAAAAGCCTTGACGTGGACATGTGTTGTGGCTAACTGAATCAGTATTTGCAAACTATAAAGCCTTGACGTGGACATGGTGCTGTGGCTAACTGAATCAGTATTTGCAAACTATCAAGCCTCCACATGGACATGGTGCTGTGGCTAACTGAATCAGTATTTACAAACTATAAAGCCTTGATGTGGACATGGTGCTGTGGCTAACTGAATCAGTATTTGCAAACTATAAAGCCGTGACGTGCATGGACATGGTGTTGTGGCTAACTGAATCAGTATTTGCAAACTATAAAGCTGTGACGTGCATGGACATGGTGCTGTTGCTAACTGAATCAGTATTTGCAAACTATAAAGCCTTGACGTGGACATGGTGCTGTGGCTAACTGAATCAGTATTTGCAAACTATAAAGCCTTGACGTGGACATGGTGCTGTGGCTAACTGACTCAGTATTTGCAAAAAATAAAGCCTTGATGTGGACATGGTGCTGTGGCTAACTGAATCCAGGGGTGAACAAATAATTTTGTGAACTGGTGGTCCCCAGACCAGTGCCTTAAAGAATCCAGTGGTTTTGCTGAAAGAATTAGTGGTCCCAGGTCCCGCTAATGTGAAACATTGCATCTTACCTATGAATCTGTATATTCAGATGACTTTTTAACATAGTTATTAACAGTAAGGTACTGGTCCGACGGACCAGACAAGGTAAAATTTGTGTGGTCCGCCGAAAAAATAGCTAGTCCCGGACCCAGGACCAGTGGATTTGTTCACTCCTGGAATCAGTATTTGCAAACTATAAAGCCTTGATGTGGACATGGCGAAAAAAAAGTGTTATCATAGTCAATAATTCAGCAATATAAAGAGAGTACAGCAATCTAATCCTTCAACTGTTTTATAGCCTCTCAACTAACTTTTTGAAATATTTTCTACATGTATATCATAATTACATTCATTGGTATGGGCAATACGTTGTTCCTTCTCAAATGGAAAATGTATTTATTTCATTTTACTTAAATGCAAATATCAGTGGATTGAAACTGAGACAATACATGTATGTAGAGCTGCTTGTTAGTGCCGTACCAGATGTCATTATGCCATTTTAAAATTACAAACATGTACACCATATTTTAGGTTATTTTGGAGTCGAGCTGAAGATTGCTATATATGTGATATCATACACCTATAGTTTTGCTGCTGCATCTTGTATTATAGAACAAATGGACATATTTGTTTAAAGAGTGGCTATATGCAGGAAAGTTTGTAGACTTTGAACAGTCATCTTGACTTTTTTGTAATTGATCTTCATATACATGGCGTCAAATCACTAACAAACTCATCAATTTGCCCTCGTCCTGATCTTTTCATTAAGTTAATTTCTTCCAAGTCCATTCATAACTTGTTAGATATCATGCTAACAAACAAACAAACAAACAAAACAATCATCACACACATAAACAACAAACAAACAGACAAACAAACACAAGCAAGCAAACAAACAAACAAACAAACAAACAAACACACAAACATACAAAGGTTCAACAGATGGAAATGTAAAGTAACAAAAATCTGTGCATGTACATGTATATTAGTTTACCTTGTGTTTTTTTGTGTGTAAAGTTCAAGCTTTGGAGTTGTTTGCATATACTCAAAAGTTTTTTTTTCAGATGTGTGACATTTATGGTGATATTGATGATGAAAATCTTGTATCCAAATTTCTAGTTACTTAAATTTTAGTGATCGTCCAAATACATGTACATGTATTGCTTTTAGTTGTTGGCAAACATCATCTTTGAAAGCAGAGCTCAAGGTGCAGAAGTTTGAGGAAAAAAATATTGTATTGTATTTGTAATGGGAAAATGAATTGAGGAAAAAAATATTGTATTGTATTTGTAATGGGAAAATGAATACACAGACTCTGTATACTACATATAAGCAATTGGAGAATGATGAGACTGTTTAAAGATAAATGTCTTGAGAGAGTGATGAAAGGATGTTAGAGACTTGAAGTGATGGAGATTGAAAGGTAGATTTCCTTGATGGTGTAAGGCCGGTGTAAGAGAATGACCTAATACCAAAGGTCTTTGTAGAGATACCCTTGCAATGTGCAAGCGAGTTTGAACATGGTCGTACTTTTTAGCATTACAGACAAGATGTGCGGCAACATTCCTAACTCATTGCAGCCTATCTATAAGGTGTGTAGCCAGAAAGGATTACAATAGTCTATAGACAGAATGAATGCAGAGACAAGGGTTTAAGTAGCTTGTGGAGAGGGGAAGTGACGAATAGAGCTGATCTGCCTGAGTTGAATGTGGACAGCTTAACAAACATTCTGTTCGTGCTCTGACATATTCAAATTAGAATCAAGTGTGACTTCAGGGTTTTTGACACTAGAGGTAAAGATTATATCATAATTTTAACATGTATATAGGGAGGTATGACATAACAGATAGTCTGGGTGATATTAGAATTGCTTCTGTTTTATTATCATTTTAACTGGATTTTATTAGATATCACCCACTTCTCAGTAATACAGTTTTGTATGGTTTCCATAGTTGGATTACTTGGATTAATGTTATCTTGTTCGAGTACCGGGGTAATTGATTGTCATCTATGAAAGCATGGTGATTGATAGAGTGCTTTTTGACAAGGTTGAAAAGACGTTTGGTATGAAAATAAATAAGGCTGAGGACTGAGCTAGGGGAGGGGGTGGGGGTGGGGGAGGGGCATGCCAAATGAGAGATGATGAATTTGATTGCATGTCATTAACAGTTACTGTTTGAGTTCTAGAATTCCAAGTGCTGACCGCCATCTTGAATTTATCTTATTTCCATGACAACAGTTTACTTACAAAACCGACCTCTTGTGAATCACATAATTTCTGTTGGAAACAAAATTTTGAATGAATATGTTGTTGTTACTATCCAGCTTTTTTTTAGAGTTGATTGGATGCTTTTTGATTTTTTATTTCCCATAATGTTTCAATCCCATGGTACAGCAGACCTCTTCATTCAAACCTCAAAAACCAATCCATATAAGTCACTCTATTCATGTGCCTACCCCACATTAATCAGATACAAGCTTTCTTTTAAGACCATGATCTTTTCCTTCAAGGTCCATTGTCAAAACTAAGCATTTTCTTGCATATCAAAAACTCTTTGTAGTATTTAAATCTCTTTCATGTTCACAAGCAATATTGGACACGAGAATTATACCCTAGAATTACTTTTGGTGTTCATGTCACTTCTTACTGAATGGTGGGCCATATTTGTAATAAAAAATCATGACTTCTTCCATAACTCAAACACTGTAGTACATTATGACTCCATTCAAGTGTCTATCCCCATATTATCAGCTGTAACCATTCTTTTTAAGACATTGACTTTTGACCTTGACCTTCAGGGTCAAAATCAAGTTCAATATTGCATATCACATACACTTTGTACTATTTAAATATGACCAATAGTTTATAAGATCTTGTGCACAAGTATAAAGAACAAGACGGATATACACACATGTATGAATTTTGGTGCTTATGACTTCTTTGCTGAATGGCGGTGATATTTGGTATAAAAATAAATAACTTGAGTTTATACAAATGTACAGCTCTGGAAACTTAAAACATAGAGACTTACATGTAATTCAAGTGTCTATTCCTGTAATTCAAGTGTCTATTCCTGTAATTCAAGTGTCTATTCCTGTAATTCAAGTGTCTATTCCACAGTATAAGATGTTACCTTTCTGTTGATATGACCTTTCAGTTTGTATCTTCATATTTGACCCTGACCTTGCCTTTGAAGTTAAAATTAACACAACAAATCAATTCATCTCTTATTCACACACACAGAAGTAAAGTATTTGAGGGGGAGGGGGGACTGTGTCTTCAACGAAGACTTCTTGAAGTTTAATTTGTGTTAAATATTCTATCTTTGATTTGTTTAATGATGATAAGAATAATCCTATGGCCCCCATTGGATACAGTTTAGTTCCTATACAGTATCGTTATGATTTACAGTATAGTCTAGTTCCTATACTGTATCGTTACGATTTACAATATACAAAAAATGTAGTCTAATTCCTATACTGTATCGTTACGATTTACAATATAGTCTAGTTCCTATATGGTATTGTTACGTTTTACAGTATAGTCTAGTTCGTATATGGTATCGTTACAATTTGCAGTAGTCTAGTCTGTTCATAAATGGTATTGTTACGGTTTATACCTTCACTCACACAGTTGGCATCCAGACTCCCCATTGGAAATTTGCCCTGTCGTAGCACATCTGATATCAGAGAGGAAGCTTAATAAATGTTTGCAGTGAACATGCAGTGATACTTATTTCATTAGCTTAAGTTATTATGTTTATTTTATCCTAAGAACAAATGAAATTGGGTTCATACTCCTAAATATTGCATGCATCAGCTAGAAAAGTCACAAAAGTAGTTGCTTCTGTAATCCTAACGCACTCGACTAAGTTTGGGTTACGGAAGACCTGAACAGTATGTCAGCAAAGCTCTTGAGTAATGTTTACTTCTGAATCGCTAATTACAATCACAAAACCACAGAACAAACTCGTGAGTCGCAATGTTGAGATGTCCAACTGACTAAAAGTATTTTCTCAGTAAAATTGAATGTATAAAGTAACGACGCATACCTCATCACCATTGTCTGGTATCGGCTACACTTTTTAGATGACATTGACGAAGAGATGAATGTAACTGACACATTACATTACACTATATGGATATAATGTAACACAGTAAGTATATAGTAGTTTCAGTTCACAATTTGCTTTAATAATTTGTAGAAAGTATTTCAGTATGATACATGTATCTCTAGGATCGTCTACATTGTCTTTCCACAGAGAGATTTTATAATTTACTCAAGGTATTATCTTTCATATCAGGTCAACAAATAACACAAAAATTGTGGAACACTATAGTAACGCCATCTACAACCACACATGGACAATTCAAGTGAAAACAAGACAATTTATATATTCACTTACAACATGAATGTAATAAAAAAGATATTCAAAGTCTTGTTATTCAGTGTGTGCAGAGACAGTCAAGAGAGAGAGACCGTCTATGGTCGGTGACAATAAATGTCTACGTTATCTGATCTGTGGTGCTCAAAATATTGAGTCAAAAAAATAGTGCCAATATTTCACCCAATTCTTTGTGAGATTAATATCACAGGATATATATTAATATTTCACAGGACCTGATATAGTTATATTATTCTGCAATTTATTCAGCTGGAAAATACTTGTGCCATAAGGGTTCTGTCACATCTTGTCTTTTGGTTTGTAGTGACAAGGTCTCTAATGTCACGCCTATTTTTTTATATTAATATCTGTCATTCTAATTCCGTTCTGTGCTCTGAGAGGACTTGGCAGCCGTAAAGATAACTTCTTTCAAAAGCCTTCTCTCAGTAAAGGTGATAAAAATGAACTTTCTTGAAAAGGAAAAAACAACTATAAAACAATCTATTTCCACAACAATGTGCTGTTAAAAGACAGTGTTTGAACAGCTGATCAATACTCTCTGCCCGTCTGATTCATGAATGAATTTGAATGGTCAATGTAATTAATTGAAATAGGATGCCAATATTTGACGTAATTTAGTAAGATGTCATTGTGAATAGATTTCTTCATTCTGCTGAGGAATTTGTTAGTAACATAAGGGGCCTCAATAGATTTCTTTATTCTGCTGAGGAATTTGTTAGTAACATAAGGCGCCTTGTCACTACGAGTTAAAGATGAATAAATAAAAATATTTGGGAATAATACAATCAATATTTGCGCAAGAAATTAGTTTAAGAAAAATGTTGGGAAATTAATGACAAGAGATTGTCTTCGCATTTCAACCATTGCAGAATCAGTGATAAGGATGTGTGTTATCATGAGGGAGAATGACCAGGCTATAAATTCTATATTTCTGTTTGAATGCATACAACGTGGCTTGTTTTGGTATAATAAAAAAGAAGAGACAAAGAACAAATGCAAAACAATGAATGAATCCGTTGGATTGTTATGTTGTGTGTACTAATAACATGACGACATACTGGTACATTACTATGTAAAGAAAACAGATGGCCGACAAGATAAAAATGTGTATTTTGATGAAAGATTAAAGACGAAAGATTGATATAAAAAATCTGTGTGTAAAGTATTGACATAAAAAGAGAAGTCCGTCGGTAAAGTACATGTGTAGGGGTGAAAATAAGACGCCATACAAAATGGAGTCAGAAGGTAAACTATACATGTAGGAGTACATATACAAACAAGATAACTGAAAAGATAAAAATTTGTATTTTAGTAAAAAAATGTAAAGATAAAGGTTTGATATAAAAAGACATGTGAAAAAGTAAAGTACAGACATAAAAAAAGAAGTTAGATGGTAAAGCACTTGTGTAGGAGTAAAAACAAGACAAAATTCTCTTTGTTATGAAAAATTTACAGACTTGTGTTAACCTTAAACAGATTGTAATCAAGTAAGTTGACTCCAGAATGAATAAAATGTCACTTTGCAAACAGAATTCATCAGCTGTGGCAAACGTTTTTCATTATTGTCTGGTTCTTTCTTTGTTAATATGGTTTGTATGTGTAATTATGCTGTGTTAATGTACATATTGTATTTGGTGAAAGTGTTTTTTCAGTCAAATTGATAAGCATTCAGAAGTCACATTTTTTTAGAATTTAAAAGGAATATACCCTTTCATTACATGTTTTCATCCGCACATTCACAGTATTAATAAAGAATCTGTTGCCATGTGAAATTAAAATATTCGTATGTGTATGTTGTAAACACTGCTGTGTTCATAACACTATGTGATGATAGAAAGTGATATACCAAAATAACTCATAGAGTAATCACTGAATTGAATAAGAGTTTAATTGAAAATGTATATTTTGCCTGATGGCCCTTCAACATACAGTCTACAGATGTAAGATAGGCTGTAATATAGGGTGTAGCCATGCATTACAATGTACATGTAGGTTCTACCCACTATAGGCAATATCAGAATGTCCATATGATATATCACATCAATATTGTTGGTTCACATATAACATACCACTTCAGTATAAACTAATACCCATGTTATATACCACAATATTATTGGCCATATCAGATTGTCCATGTGATATATCACATCAATATCTATGATTCCCATGTAATATACCACATCAATATAGGCTGTATCCATGTAATATACCACATCAATATAGGCTGTACCCATGTAATATACCACATCAATATAGGCTGTACCCATGTAATATACCACATCAATATAGGCTGTACCCATGAAATTAACACATTAAACTATTCTTCACTATCTATGAGCATGTACATCACAGACTTCATTTGAATATTTCAGCAAAAAAATGCCCTTTACAGTGTGGTATTGTTGTCTTTTTTTCTGTAAAATGCAAATAAGCAAGTTACTTTTCTGTCTAGGTGTACTGAAAATCATTGTACATCATGAATTGAATTGAAAATTGAATTGAACTTTATTTCACCAGAAAATGAGAACATAATGTCATTGTAGAAATGTTTAAATTTTATGAGGATATGTTGATTCTTGGTGGGAATTGCATAATACATACATTATGCTACATCAGACAAAATCACTCATAGTATACTATGGTTGATTGTATGTATGGAAAATATGAACTTAGACAGCGCCCTCATTTGTTCAAGTCATGAAATCTACTGTTTCAGATTCATTAACATTTCAAAATGCAGTTCCTTTCTTGGGTGACCTTTGACATTGTGGGTACTACAACAGTTACTTGACAATAGAAGAAAAAATCTGTCATAGCTGTCTAGACATTTAGTCTACAAACATGTACAGTCATTTTAGTAATTTTTCCAGTTCAAATTTTCTTGGCATGCCAAAAGTAATTACTATTTAGAATTGAGTACAAAAATGTCAGGGTGGAATGTCTGTGTACTTTCACACCTGTATTGGCTTTTGCAAGGCCATTGACAATTTGATCCTGGAATGCATGTTGCCAATTAAAAAGAGAGTATTAACATACTGTAATGAAAAACTTTTGCTTCGTTAAAACGGGAGGGAAATCTGGCAAAACCTGCATAGACTTGCATAACATGATTATGGTAGGGAACCCTGTAGACTCTCTCAACAGTCCTTGGAGCTTCGCATATGGCTAAAACGTGGGTTGTTTTGTATGTACTGATATCTACTGCATAATTGTACTCTAATATCCCTGTACTGTACACCCTCATTGATCACATAGGGCTAACCTTTCGTTGACATGTTAATGCAACGCTCCATGTTTAGGTGAAGCCCAACAAGTTTTAGCCATATACGAAGTTCCGGGGACTGTCGAGAGAGTCTAGGAACCCTGGTAAAATGACTGGAACTCAGGTAGATTTGATCTACTGGTGGGGAACCCTGGTAAAATAACTAGGAACCAGGTAGATTTTATCTACTTTAATACCATCCTTAACAGTGACATGGGTATGATAGAATCAGTTGGATAGGTTTTACCCACCTTCCACCATTATACCCATAAAAGCCTGAGACCATATATTTAGGGTGTAATTACATAGAGTTACAGAAACCAAGTCATTAAAGCCTGACACCCTATATATAGGGTGTAATTACATAGAGTTACAGAAACCAAGTCATTAAAGCCTGACATCCTATATATAGGGTGTAATTACATAGAGTTACAGAAACCAAGTCATTAAAGCCTGACATCCTATATATAGGGTGTAATTACATAGAGTTACAGAAACCAAGTCATTAAAGCCTGACATCCTATATATAGGGTGTAATTACATAGAGTTACAGAAACCAAGTCATATTAAAGCCTGAAACCCTATATTTAGGGTGTAATTACATAGAGTTACAGAAACCAAGTCATTAAAGCCTGACACCCTACATGTATATATAGGGTGTAATTACATAGAGTTACAGAAACCAAGTCATTAAAGGGTTAATAACTAGTCTTGGCAAATATTATAGAATTAATAGAAATATACAGTTTGACATATTTCATGTGTGGACAACGACACTTGACAATATATGTACAATGTATCACTAGCAACGTACATGTATGCAGTTACTCTATGTGTATTGATCTATAAAGCTTGGAGAAAATAGTAATATATACAAACTATGGTTGCCCTGGAAACCAACAATATTGCATTTGATTTTAATTACTAGTATATACCAGAAAAAAATGTTAATATATTGATAATGAAGATTGGAAAAATTGCAACATATGAAGTCTAAAGTTGTCATGGAAACGAAAAAAGTTGTAGATAGCCATTTTAAAATCACTATATGCCAGCATCAATATGGCATCATTTGTCAATATTTATAAATTATATACCCAAATGTTATAATCCCATGGAACCATTGGGACAGCAATTACATGGTTGCTATGGTAACTAATGCTTTGTCAGAAAGGACAATTTTGTGTATGTTTTTAGTGCTCTTCTTACAAAAATAATGATGCTTTTAGTGTTTTAGAAGGATTGACATTATCATGTAAAGTACGTTTCCATGACAATATCAAATGTTATCAAATCAGCATAAAGTACTTTTGTTTCACAAAAAAATGCAGTTTAAGTAGCGATGTAAAAGAATAAAATTATGTATCAGCCCCCCCCCAAAATAAAATAATGCAATTTAAGTAGAGCTATAAACAATGAAATGGAGTGAGATTATGTGTAAACAGAAATAAGAAATGATGTCATGACCTTTATTGAACTTTAAGTGAAATATGCTAAAACTAAGTTATATAGGAGAATTGTAATCAGAAGTCATTAAAGTTAATGTTATAAAGGCATGGAGTGAGACTTTTACTGTAGAAAACAAGTTCTTATATTAAAGTGGCCATATGGATGAGAATTTGGTATTTATTTTGGATTTTTATTTGATAAAACAGCTTCACTATGTTTTTCTACTTGAAAAAATAATGTGAAATAACATATACCAAGTCCATGTTCATAACTCAATACATTGCAAAAAGATGCAGAAAGTGCAAAAAGTTTGTTATTGTACAGACAATAACAACCATTTTACACATTGTTTAATCTTTTACAGTTTATTGAGTTGCAAACATAGACTTGGTATATGTTATTTCACATTATTTTTTCAAGTAAAAAAACGTAGTGAAGCTGTTTTATCAAATAAAAATCCAAAATAAATACCAAAATTCTCATCCATATGGCCACTTTAAAGCTGTACTTGCTACAAGTGGAACACTGCTTTGTTAGATATATTGAGTTGTAAAATGTATTTGTGTAGCTGTAAACATAATATGGTACAAAATATCCAGTCTAATTGATTTGTTAGATATATTGAGTTGTAAAATGTATTTGTGTAGCTGTAAACATAATATGGTACAAAATATCCAGTCTAATTGATTTTTGGGTCCGCACCCCAAAATCAGCACCCTAATGAGTCACGATTACAATTTATTAAGTAGACTACTTATAGATAAACTCGACATCTAATTATGATATACAATGTATAATTATTGGTATTTTAACAATTTGTAGTAAAGATATTGTTGGTTGTCTGATCGATAAAAAAATGTCACCCTCAGTTACGGCTAGTGCAAGCTATATTAATGTTTGTTGTTTGGAAAAGTGAAAAAATAAATCAGTTTTATGGATAGTTGCATATTGTTAGTTATTAGTGTTTTGGGGTATTATGACAGTATCAGATTCCTTGTGTGGACTGTAGTTGAGTATTTTCAATTGTGAAATGTAAAAGTGGATATTTCAGATATTTTCTGATAGGTAAGGTTTAAATGAATTATCAAAGCTTGAATTTTATTGATATCTGCAGTTCAGTTTCTTCTGTTTTTGTGAAATGTTTTATCTTGGTAGCACTAGATTAGATAATATTGGGTTTTGTTTGATAAATATTTGACTTTGAAAATATTGTTTGATTTGTAACTGAACTGAATGTTTACATGGCAATGAATTATGTGATATGATATAATTCTATAATTTGAAGATAACTATGATAACTATCCAGATATTATTTACTTTTTGTTCACAATATATAATGTTAGATTGTTGTCCATGAAACAGTAGGACATGTTTTTGCAGACACAAATAGACAATAGTCTTGTTGATAATATGTAACAAAGAAATGAGGAGTTCTATATTGTGAGATAACCATTAACTTATTGCAATTACTTGTTAAGTGTAAATCCATTGGTGAACACACACAGACCATATAACAACATTACTCCTATAAGTGGAGTTAAGCTCATTTGACAGTCGACCTTGCAGTTTGTATATCTGTGTCTCAAGTCTGTGTCATAGTCAGAGGTAACGGCTCAGAACCCTTGTAACTGAGAGGAGAAAACCAGGTAATGTTCACACTCGTTAAGTCTTGGTGCCATGTAGGGACATTTTGCAAAGAAACTGAGGAGAAATATGATGTCTGCATGTAAGTCGGGTGTCACACATTCACAATCTGTGTGCACATGTATGCTAAGGTCTTAGAACTCTTGTAACAGAGGAAGAAACCAGATAATGTTCACTCTACCTAGTCTTGTTGCCATGTGTAAGGATATTATGCCAAGAAACTGAGGTAGAAACAGTATGTCTGCATGTAAGTCTAGATTTTGGTATTTACACATTCATACAAGTAGTCAGCGATGTTTATGTTATGGTCTGAGAACTCTTGTGACAGACTCTGAGTGAGAGGGGGAAACCAAGTAAACCTACACTCTAGCTAAATTTATCAGTCTTGTATACTTTGCAAGTAACTGAGATAGAAAAATTATGTCGGTGTGTACATGTATTAAAGTGTTCATTCTGATATCACACATTCATACTTATAGTCTGTGATGTCTTGTGGTCTTAGAAGCCTTGATATTGAGAGGGGAAACCATGTATATTTAGTGTACATTCTAGTTGTAGTTATGTTTTCATCTAGGGTGCTTAAAAAAATAAAGTGAGATGGAAATATGTAAGTCTGGTAGTGCAAATTCATACTTGTAAAGTCAGTAATGTTTTGTAAGATCTCAGAACCCTTGCAAGCTAGAGGGGGAAATGTACTTTCTACCTACCTGACTGAGTATTGTAAGATCGCAGAACCCTTGCAAGCTAGAGGGGGAAATGTACTTTCTACCTACCTGACTGAGTATTGTAAGATCTCAGAACCCTTGCAAGCTAGAGGGGGAAATGTACTCGCTACCAGACTGAGTATTGATTTAATGTACAAATGTAGGATATGTTGCTAAGAAACTAAGAAACAAAAATGACATCTACATGTAACTTTGGTATCACACATTAGTTCATTTACGTAGGCAGCGATATCTATGATAAGGCCTCAGAATCTTTGTAATTGTGAGGAAGAAAACAGGTAAAATTGATGCTTAGTCTACATGTACCAGTCTTGCTATAGATATGACACTTACATGTAGGAAATGGATTGGAACTAAAAACCGTTAACTCGGGTAGATGTCATACATTACTGATATAACCCGTGGTAAGAACACTTGCAGTTAATAATCTTTGTCTTTCTCCCTATCTGTTTCTGTTAATCTACCTTAGGTGGTGAGATGCAACCAAATATCACCATTAACTCATCAAGTGATCAACTTGAACATAAAGGCAGTGAAGATGGCAGTGAGGATAGCACAAATCAAAATGGCGATGCAGTGGCAGAAGATAGCAATAACTTAGGTGTACCAGAGTCAAGTATACCTAGAAGGTCAAGTCTGATTAAGGAAAATAATCGCAGGCGATCACCCCGTAAGAAAACTGTATCATTTACAACAATGCCACAAGAAAAGAAAATTGCCAATGGTAAGTGTGCCATTAATATCAAGATTTGCGCATTCACAATATACAATGTGTACATCAGTGTTCTCCACAGATTGTCTTGAAAGCAAGACACCACATTTGCATATTTTATTCATATAATTTGCATAACAATAACAATTAGTTTTCTTAGGAAAGTTAAATTATTTCCAAATTATTTCAAACATTAATGATTATTTTTCTCAGGGGAGATACAATTATTTCAAACTTAATGTCCAGAGATGAGTAGACTTAAAAAAACAACATTTTTTTAAAAAAAGTTTGTGAACACCTTTATGGTGTTGCATCTGGCCGAAATCTCATGATACGTGAGACTTACTATACTTTACTATTGAGGACTTCAAAAACTCATGAGAGTTTGTGACATCATTATCCGCCATATTGAAATTTTGTATACAGTCGCCCTGGTCAAACTTCGCGATATATAATAGCCAACTATTAACTAAAAGTGTTTCCAGAGTAAATTTGAACATAAAACTAATTATCGGACACAGCATCACCACTTTATCAAAAGGTATATGAGTCTGTTAAACTTTTTTGACGATGTCGAAGAATACAAGTCAAAAGTCTATAGCATCACGTTTGCCATGTAATTCATGTAATTATAGACAGTGGAGGGGACACATGACTTTACATTGTTATTGCGTGGCACAACGGTGTGAACAATCATTTGTTTTAGAGCATTTGTTTGGTTAAATGGTTTATAAATAATGACAGCAAGGTAATATGCAGGTAGAGGATTTTAACAGAAGGTGGAAGACTATGACAACAGGGTACATGATTCATATACCGGAGCGCCCTCGTGGAGGACAATGTACATGTAGGGAAATGTACACAAATGTATACGTGTGTGTGTGTGTGTGTGTGTGTGTGTGTGTGTGTGTGTGTGTGTGTGTCTGTGTGTCTGTGTCTGTGTGTGTGTGCGTGCATGTGTATGTATGTGTGTGTATGTATGTATGTATGTATGCATGTATATATGTATGTGAGAGAGAGAGAGAGAGAGAGAGAGAGAGAGAGAGAGAGAGAGAGAGAGAGAGAGAGAGAGAGAGAGAGAGAGAGAGAGACAGAGAGAGAGAGAGAGAGAGAGAGAGAGAGAGAGAGAGAGAGAGAGAGAGAGAGAGAGAGAGAGAGAGAGAGAGAGAGAGAGAGAGAGAGAGAATCTTCTGCTGTATGCCAATGATTCTGCATTGTTGGTATCTGGAAAGGATGTGACTGAGATACAGGTGGCCTTAAAGGTGATTCAAAATGCTCACATTCACTATCGCTAATTTGCTAGACGACATGTTTGTGAAATGCATTCTGGTTTTAAAACTTTTCAAAAGCGTCTGCAAACACCTTAAAATGACCCTTTTTCAGTCACTTCCCTTCGGATTTACTTCGAGAGTTTTCGGGTATTTCCGGTCCCACCTAGACCACGGGATTTTATGACGTCATAAAGAGACATGGATAGCACGTAGCCTATGGCGAGCGTAGTCACTAGGTGAACAAAACTCAACAGCATTGTGAAAAAATACATTGCTAGTGGTTGTAACAGACATCAGTAAACAAAAACTACACTCTACATGTCTTATTAACCAACATTTACCGATATTTACTCACACTTTCTGACTAATTGGCAGTGTCTGTGGGTATAAATGCTAAAATGTGATTTCCCCATATTATGGCAAAATAAATCAAAACGGCTAGACTACAGTGTAGATATACATAAACACTTGTAATGTCGCTCGCGTGTTTCAATTTATTTATCTGATTTTTTTTATTATTTGCCGAGGAGAAGCATTACAATATCTTCGACAGGCATGGCGTCGACAGCATATTATAGCCCACTATACTCGACTATACTCACTGATGTCGCCTTTTGAACGGCGCATTTAGCAACAAAGTAAACATATTTATCTTGAATAAATATACTAGCTATTAGATTGCCATATCATCAGCAATAAAATTGTAAAGAACTGAGGAAATTTCGTGAGTTTAGTGTTGTCATTTACATGACTTTAGCAACTCGTCTGGAAGAAAACTTGTATGGTTTCCCTTGTTGCCATATCACTTAATTTAATGCAACAATGCAACATGCCTATTTAATATTCATTAGAAGAATTCTGTAACGAATCATGGTATTCGAAGTGTACAGTTTAGGAAACCAACAAATCAAATATCGCGATGTGTTCATGATATCAAATACGATTGGACAATATTGACGTCGGCAATCAAGGACATGGTTATGAAAGAAAGCCTGCAACTAGATACTTGGCTAGCCACGTCCGGTCCCGTTTCTCAGGGTTTGTTTTGAAGTTAGAGACGTTATTTCTGTACGACTTGAAGAATTTTACAATATATCTGATTGATAAATATGGATTACATCAACACGTGGATAAATTTAACCCGACACGAATGTGCGCTGTGCTCTCCCGATTCCATACGTACATTGTACATACACTGCTTCAGCTTTGATCGGCGGCCTAGTATGAGCTTACTGCCGCGGCCGCGGTGACTGCACAAAACTTGACAACACTACCCCTCTACCGATATATAATAATCACCTGTATACCGTGATAAAAACAAGCAATAATTCGAGTCCCCAACAAGTCGATGAGACCTACTTCTGTTCTGTCCGATCCGAATGCGAGTTTCTTAGGTTTTATATGGGTTTCAGACTCGGACTAGAGTATTACGCCCATGACAATAATAGATGTAAACTTGTGTTCACAAGCCAAACATGTGACAATACAAGACCACAACGAAAACTGTGAAAAATTTGCAGGTCAGTCTCATTTCATATATGGACAACAAAATTAGGTCGGTCACAGTTCCATGATGCAATGACTCGGAGCGTACTTCCATATGCTCGGAGCAAATCGAATCAATTAGTGTATTATGGGACCAACAAATATATTGTGGCACATGTCCCGATACGCCTTCTTGAAGTTTCCCATTGGTATTCTAATAGCTAGTATATTTATTCGAGATGAAATATGTTTACTTTGTTGTTAAATGCACTGTTCAAAAGGCGACGCGAGTACGATTGGGCTAAAATATGCCGTCCTTGGCCCGGGGATGCCGTCAAACGTCACCACGGTATCGTAATGCTTCTTGTCGGCAAATAATAAAAAATCAGATAAATAAAAGTCAATGAATGTGAAACACGCGACATTACAAGTGTTTATATATATCTAGTCTAGCCGTTTTTGATTTATTTTGCCATAATATGGGGAGATCATATTTTAGCATTTATACCCACAGACACTGCCAATTAGTCAGAAAGTGTGAGTAAATATCGGTAAATGTTGGTTAATAAGACATGTAGAGTGTAGTTTTTGTTTACTGATGTCTGTTACAACCACTAGCAATGTATTTTTTCACAATGCTGTTGAGTTTTGTTCACCTAGTGACTACGCTCGCCATAGGCTACGTGCTATCCATGTCTCTTTATGACGTCATAAAATCCCGTGGTCTAGGTGGGACCGGAAATACCCGAAAACTCTCGAAGTAAATCCGAAGGGAAGTGACTGAAAAAGGGTCATTTTAAGGTGTTTGCAGACGCTTTTGAAAAGTTTTAAAACCAGAATGCATTTCACAAACATGTCGTCTAGCAAATTAGCGATAGTGAATGTGAGCATTTTGAATCACCTTTAAGCAGTGAACTCGAGTCGATTCAGGAGTGGTTAGTTGACAACAAGCTATCTCTACATCTAGGTAAAAGAGAAGGCCACATAAAATCAACAGATTACAGTTACAATGTTGTGGGAGTGATATTGAGTCAAAGCAGCAAGTTACATACCTAGGAGTGACATTAGATCAGTCCTTGTTGGGTGACATCATTGCAAACGCAATCATCACTAAATGTTCGAAAAAAAATAACATTTCTCTACAGAAATGCAAGGAATTTAAATCTTGAAACGAAAAAGCTGCTTGTGTCAGTGTTGTTCAGTGTCACTTCGACTACGCCTGTTTAGCGTGGTACTCAGGTCTTACTAAACGATCTAAGTTCTGGCTGCAGGTGGCACAAAACAAGGTTATTAGATTTCTGTTAGATGTCCCCCACAGAACTCACATTGGGATGGACGAATTTCATAAAGTGGGTATATTGCCAGTTGAACAGAGAGTCAGTCAACTCAAATTAAATCACATGTTATAATGGCTATGCGTTTCAGTACAGAGAGGAGGGGGGAGGGAGGGAGGGAGGGAGGGAGGGAGGGAGGGAGGGAGGGAGGGAGGGAGAGAGAGAGAGAGAGAGAGAGAGAGAGAGAGAGAGAGAGAGAGAGAGAGAGAGAGAGAGAGAGAGAGAGAGAGAGAGAGAGAAGAGAGAGAGAGAGAGAGAGAGAGAGAGAGAGAGAGAGAGAGAGAGAGAGAGAGAGAGAGAGAGAGAGAGAGAGAGAGAGAGAGAATTTGCTAAATTTCTAAGCATAAGCAAAATTACATGTTCACTAATAATGTTGAATGTTTTTGGCAATGTTCACATGGAAAGCTGTACATGTATACTAATAGCCCTAATTTTGGCAATGTTCACCTGGCAAGCTGTATAGCCCTGTTTTTGGCAATGTTCACCTGGCAAGCTGTATAGCCCTGTTTTTGGCAATGTTCACCTGGCAAGCTGTATAGCTCTGTTTTTGGCAATGTTTACATGGCAAGCTGTATAGCCCTGTTTTTGGCAATGTTCACATGGCAAACTGTATATCCCTGTTTCTGGCAATGTTCACATGGCAAGCTGTATATCCCTGTTTCTGGTAATGTTCACATGGCAAACTATATAGCCCTGTTTCTGGCAATGTTGACTTTGATTAAACCGTTTGAAGTATTCAATAATACCAACCTCTTCATAAATATTTTGTGACATTCTCATCACATCAGGGCAGTGTGGTATTTATTAATTTTTTCAGTGTTCAGTGAAATGAAGCACAAACATGCAACTTACTTAATAGCCATTGGCAAAGCGCTATAATTGTAATATTTATGTATAAAGGTTAGAGGTCAAGGTTTTTTGTTGAGGAGCTCAAAGGTTTACACAGTCATTTTCTTGTGTGACTTGAGGATAGAGTATACGTTTAGGAATTAAATTCTTAGAAAGACTACGAAGCAGGTCTGTCGTTATATTGCTTCAATTTTTTGCCAAGAGGAAATATGGTTTCAAACTCTTTAGGCATCACTGCTTGTACTTTCCTAATTGGTAGAACACAAAATGCAGAGTCTTAGAGATTTCTCTTAGATATTGAGTTTTATAAATTACTCGTACTTCTCAATATTTCATCACAACTGAAGCCTTCAATATTGTTGAGTTGCAAGTTTCGTTCTATATTTAGAAATGCACTGTTGTTAGTGTCGTCACGGATTTGAGACGGATGGTACATGGCAAACATCTTGAAGGATCTAGTTTACGATTCACTCTCTAAGGAAACATAAATTGTTCAGTTAACTTGTGATAAAAGCTTGGATGTTTGTAGTTTTTTTTTTAAATTGTTTTTATTTTATAAGAAGGGAAACGTATATACATTGCTGTAAGCAAGAGATAATAAGAATGTAAAAAAAAAAAATTTAAAAAGATATTAAATGAATTAATTAATAAAAAAAGAGAAGAAAGACTTATGACCTTGACATTGCTTTCAAGGTCAGATGCCACATTCCTGCAATATCTTAAGGATGTAATAACTGCAAATTTAACTTAAGTTATCTAACTTGGAGCTGTGTATCAGACATGGTGTGAGTGGTTTGTCTCCTTTTAACTGGATTAACTTGTCTTTCTGTGTATATTGAATCAGCCTATGACATGGGTACTGACGGCAAAGCACTTAACGCTAAGCAGGACTCTTCTGTATAATTTTGTAAACCATCTGATGAGTCATTTGTAAGGATCCTATGTCTCTAGAGAATCCTACGTGTAGAGTGCTGCTTCTTTAAATACACTTGAGGTCATCCTAAAACAGTCGATTTGTCATACTTGATTACTGTTGTCATCTAGTTTCACTCTGTCACTGATCTAGGTTGAGAAATTGTTGAGGGCACTTTAAAGTGACACTTGGTTTAATTCTGTCCCTGATGCAGGGTATTCTAGAACAGTAGAGTTGTCATAGTTACTTAACATTGTCATTCAGCTTGATTGTGTCATTGATGTAGGTTGTTTTAGAACAGGTAAATCATCATCATCACTTAACGTTGACAGTGAACTTATTTCTCATTTGATGTAAATGCTTTATAACAGGAAAATCATCATCATCATCATCATCATCATCATCATCACATCATCATCATCATCATCTTTTCAATGGGACATTTATTCGTATTTGCCCTATTTACAGTGAAGTGTTAAAATATTTACAATTATACAGTTCAGCAAAATACAAACCTTGTCAATGTACAATCTTTATATAGACTGTTCCGAATTAAGGAAGAGTGCAGTTCAGTATCATCATCATCATCATCATCATCATCACCTCACAACCACCACCACCACCACCACCACCACCACCACCACCATCATCATCATTTATTGTCGTCACACAATTGTAGATCAGTGGAATTGTCAGGATCACATTATTAAAACTCATTAAATATATGAATGACTTATTATAAGAGAGATTACCAAATTAGTATTTTCTAGATTTTCAGGATTATCCAATAATCACATCTGTCATTGGAATTGAAAATTTAACGTACAGCTATTATCCCCAAATTTGTCTTTGTTCAGTTGAGAAAAATGCAACTGACGTAGCAGGCTTTGTTACTATAAGTCCAAGATGAGTAATGAAAAAACCTTTACATCACAAGTATTTTCTAGGTGAATGAAGAAAACTTTTAGTGAGTGATATAAATTGCACAAAAGCTTATCAGAAAATAATCTGGATTCTGAACATTTTTACACATAATTTGAATAAAGTAGTACTAAATATGTATATGCGTAATTTGAACACCATAGTATTATTTACGTATATGCATTATTTGAATACCGTAGTACTAATTATATATATATATATATATATATATATATATATATATATATATATATATATATATATATATATATATATATATATATATATATATATATATATATATATATATGCATAATTTGAACACGTCATATTACTTACATTAGTGCAGTAAGTAATTACATAAGTGCAGTAGGGCTTCTTTACATGAATGTAGAAATCCTATTTTGCCACCCAAAATCATATTCAAGTTGATATGACAAGTGTCCTAAAGGCAAAAATAAGTTTGACTTAAGACTTTTCTTCAAATGAACTTGTTGTCATCAGATGATATTTATAAAGAGAAAGACTGTAACTATAGATGTGGAGAAATGAATAGATTTAAACAGATGGCTATAAAATGTAGAATTCTCTTCAAAACTGAATGCTATGCATATATTTTAAATGATAAATATAGGGAAATAAAATGTGAATATGAAAATTAGGTTTTTATGTGTCGAAAATTACCAAAATGACATTCCAAACACTGATGATGTAGCCACCGCAAAGAATACAGAGAATTAAAATACAGTAAAAAAGTGTTTTAAAAAATATTTTCATTTCTTCAGACATAAATTTACTGTTTTCATTCTTCAGATGTAACAGCAAGCATTCAAAAGTATTCCACATAGCTAAAATGACAATGGGAAATGATTACATGATTTTATTATGTGCAAGCCAATATTAAAGTTTTGCAAAAGTTTGAATGGCTTAATACAGAGATGTGTTATAGTGAATTTTTGTGAAAGTGTTTCATGCACTCATCTTTGATGGGTTAGATGAGATATGTATACTTGACATTTATACAGATTTTATGTAGGCATTTCTATCCCATAATACATGTCTAAAAGTATCATTTATTACTCTCACTTCAGACATAATCATGATACAAAGTGTCAATTGAGAGATCTTCATGATCCTCATAATTCAAAATGTGAGATGAGATAACAGCAGATCTCCAAATTGTCTGAATTTTGGAACAAAATATCTGCTAATGTAAAGAAATATCCACTTCTATCCAAAATCTTAAGAGGTTACTATCACCGTGGGTTCCTAGTTAGACTGCATTGAAGTTTTGTTCTAGTATTTTTTTCTCTCTTTACAGCATTTTAAGTAAAATTGAACTGAAGTTCAGTTGTACTACAGGTTTGGTGAAGTGTCTGAGCATGTTAGAATGTATATGTATGTGTAAAGAACATGAAAGTCCAAATGTACTGGCCCAATTACAGTAAAACATGGCAGCATCTTAATTTTGATGTATAATTGATGAAATCTTGAGGGCAAAAATGATTAGTAATATGCAAGGCATACGTGTAGAATAAAGACTGATTTTGGTCAAAAGATTTAAAGGCTGTAGGACTCTATTCAAGACATGATGACCACATGGTTCAAGACATGATAGCCACAGGGTTCAAGACATGATAGCCACGGGGTTCAAGACATGAGAGCCACTTGGTTCAAAACATGATGACCACATGGTTCAAGACATTATAGCCACATGGTTCAAGACATGATAGCCAAATGGTTCAAGATATGATAGCCACATGGTTCAAAACATGATGGCCACATTGTTCAAGGCACAATGGCCACATTCAAGACATGATGGGCATGTGATTCTCAACATGATTGCCACATGATTCAAGACACGACGGCCACATGGTTAGGCAAAGTTTCATATATCTGATCAAAACCATATATTTTAATTTTGAACTCACGTGCAGGAATATAAGCATCTATAATAGCCTACAGATGCTTAAATAACCTCAGACCACAAACATGTATTGTTTGTGCTCATTTTCAAAACCACAAGTTAGCATACCCTTAGACATACATGTACCATGGGTTGTCAGTGGCCGAGCAGTTAGCTCAAACGCCTCTTACCTCTGCAGCCTGGGTTCGAACCCGCCAGTCGGCTGGGTTTGATTAAATTTACCATGCTGTAAGTAAGAAGAGTGTTATTCAGTTTGACTCTTCCAAACAATGCAGGTTTTCCCCGGGTACTCCGGTTTCCTCCTGCATTAACACTGAACTTTCTTCCTGTTATTGGGCAATGCCTGTTGGATGGTTAATAAATAAATAAACAAAATAAATAGACCCTAGAAACACAGATACGTTTAATGACTTAGCACATTTGTTTGAGATCCTGTTGCTGCATTTTAATACTTTGTATATATAATACCGTTTATTCCTGATTAATTCAGAAAATAGAAAAATCAATTTACACTTGGCACAGACACATTCATGTATGAAATGATAATGTCTCTGTATATATGCCACTAAAAATAAACATTTCATAACCTGTTGGCACATGCATATTTCATGCCTCTTGATTTTGGAAAAAATAACCTTCCAGTTTTCAGATATGATCCATTTCATAACCTGTTGGCACATGCATATTTCATACCTCTTGATTTTGGGGAAAAAATAACCTTCCAGTTTTCAGATATGATCCAGAGACTATATATATCATAATTTTGTAGCTTTTAGAAAATATCGGTAACATCAGAAGATAGAGTTGTAATTATGATCAAAGTACAGGAACATAATATAAAACACTCACACACCATTTTAAAATTAGATGTGTTTGTGGAATTTCAAAAGTGCTCATTGAAAGTCCTTCACAAATTTAATTTACTACTTGAAGGTCTGGGAAAATGAAATTTATGAAAAATTAACCATAAAATATTGAAACGAATCCCCACTGCGTGATGATTAAATTTTCACAACTAGAACAGGCAATACAAACTAGGTTTATGCTAGGGAGTCCAACCCCGTTACTACATTTTTTGTATCCTGCCTTACTCAAACTAAAACTCCCTAGCTTGAATAAAAATGTGCGTCTATAGTGCTGGTGGTCCACTGTCCTGCATTATCACCAAAATTTCTATTACAAGTATGATGTTAGGCTAAAAATGAGATGTGTGACTCTTAATAACAATAACAATTTATCACAAAAAATTCCAAAAACAGCACCTTCAGTTTGCTACAAAACATTCCAGAAAATGATTAAACAGTAATTTTGCACATATGAATATTTGATTATTAACAGTTTACTACAAAAATTAACAATAAAGGTCTCCTAAAATCTACTGCAAAACCTTTAGAGGCATGATTAAAGAACTTGTTGAAATGCTGAGCGTTTAATACCTGTACTGTGTTAACCCTGCGTAAAGTTTCTGAATATTTTGTTAAAATTTGTCAAACCTTTGCACAGAAACTTCAGTCAGCCACAACAGTTATACCACTGTGATGGATGACTTTCTTGACTCCGGTGTATAGACTATGTCAGGGGCTACATATGTAAGTAAATATCGAAGTGTTAAAACATGCTGTCCAGATGTGTTTTTACCTGATTTTCACAATACACCTCTTACAAAACAAGATTTACATTTATTTTATTAGCTTTAAAGGCAAGCTAAGATTTTGAAGAGATATGGAATTCTTAGTTAGATTGAACATGTCTTTGTATGTGTACCTCTGGGTATGCCCAAATGTAGGTTACACAGAGGGCATGAGTTTATTGGAAGTGGCCTATTGCTTTCAGGGTATATTCTTGATTAGCCTTGCACCTAATTTTGAGCAACAAGTATCATACATATTGTTTATTTTTTGTACTCAATTTTGTGTTCTCACTGTGGGAAATAAATTTCAATTTCAAAACAGTTTTCATAGTTTTACTCTTTGACCTGAGCAAAAAAAGCACCGAACTTCTGATCACTTATGGTTGAAGGTTATCTGTGGTATCTTTATTCACCTATATATTGTTATTGAGAGATGTACAAGAAAATGGATATTCCCCAGGAAGTTCTTAAATTTGTAACTATTCTTAGGCAGACAGAATTCCTTAAAAAGAAATAAGATTGTGCATGCTATGCATGTAGGTGTGGGAATCATGGCAATAGAAAGAGAAAGAAGGTAAGGGATATGGTAAATATTGCCTTGATTTCCTTCATACCTTGTAAAATCAAATTTGGTTGGGAATTACAGGTTACAGAGGAGGAATTTAGGTAATCTTTGCATTTCCACAGACTCATTATCGTAAACCACAGCCTCTTTTAGGGCACTGTCATTATTTCGCAATGTCGCGGAAGAAATAACAGCTTTGGCGTGCGAGAATGCACAGACTATCCATATATTGTATAATGAGTATGCTGTGTATTATTGTACTTCCAAATTATATAAAATTTTAACCTTGTACACTTAAGATATAGCCAAATTGTCAATGACACTTACTTATATGCAAATGATTCATTAAATACATCAACAAGCTTTATAGAACAGGACTGTGCACTTTGTTGTCACCAATATGTGTTCCAAATTGTGGAATTTGAAGCCTGTATTCTTAAGATGTAGCCTCATTAAATAAAATCTTTATTTTTTTGCAAATGATTCATTAGAACTAAAAACTACATCAACCAGCTTCATGAGTAAAAATGTCGTTCCTGAAAAATG
The DNA here is from genome assembly GCF_964340395.1 of Glandiceps talaboti. Lineage (NCBI taxonomy): Eukaryota > Metazoa > Hemichordata > Enteropneusta > Spengelidae > Glandiceps > Glandiceps talaboti. The sequence goes on along the minus strand of NC_135558.1, from coordinate 2,569,830 downwards.
TTTACAGTTCTTAGATTAGTTGAAATCTTAGAATGTCTGTGAGCATAAGTGATTAGGGAGTTATAGTTATAATACAGCCATGTTGTGGAGATGTTATTATTATACACTGTGTGTAATCATGTATTTCCAGGCAATCAGTAATCTTGATTGATGACATGTAAGTGCTGATTAAGATGTACAGATTTGTGTACTGTTATATTTGGTCTGCATTGTCAATAAATATATGTAGCACTGATTAATCAAGGTTTCATTTTGCTCCATCTCAAAGTATATTTTCTGTTGGCAACTAATTATGACACTTGTATTGATCAAAAAAATTGACTGTGAAGCGGTATCAGTTTTCCTGTAGTTTTGACTTTGATAAGTGTTCGACTGATTGTCGTCAGAGGTTATCAAAATTTTTTTTTAATCTTTGAAAAAGCTGACAGTATCTGCAGATACAGGTTTCTGAGATCATTTTTAGCTGATTGTGACGCCAAGTTCTGAGTGGCTAAGTCCTGAGTAGCTGCATGTGGCCGATGCTGAAAAATCAATTCTACCATTTCATAAACATGATTTTTGATACAATCGTAGTACAGCATTTACGTCACACATGTCATGACAACAGACAGGCTAACACCGCCAAAGCTAAGACCTTGTTTTACTTCAACCACATGAATATTCATGCACACACTTAAATAATATTACCATGGTTGATGTGCACATGCATGCACTAAGGCAATTTTCTATCAGCTGGGGGTATTAAAGATAAGAATTTGTACATGAAAAAGTTTGCCTAAATATGATTTTGTGTGAATATTTTATGGACGTAAAAGGACCCAACCTTCCAGGTATACTGTGCATCCAGGCACTCATTGTTGTACATATAGTCAGATTTGGCTAAGTCAACCGTATGTTTTTGGGAATAAGATAATTATTGAAATCAGCTTGACTGAGTATTTTATTTTTTAGACTCTTTTGTTTGGTTTCCATGGATTTGTGAGAAACCAAACACGTAATAGTAATGTCAAAAACTGAAATGAAATAGTGAATTTTCATCCTCTACTGATTTTGTTAGCACAACTGAACTTATAGGTATGTGTACATGTACATGTGTGTGTGTGTGTGTGTGTGTGTGTGGGTGGCTGGGTGTATGTGTATGTGTGTGTGCATGTGTGTGTGTGTGTGTGTGTGTGTGTGTGTGTGCATGCATGTATGTATGCATGCGCAGATGTGAGTAAATTTGCGTGTATTTATACAAACGACTTAAAATCAAAAACCACCAGACCGATTGTCTTGGTATTGGGCATGGGGACATTACTGTAAAGATTGGAAATTTTTCAAATGACATTGATTGCACCACAGATGTGTGATTTGAGTCAATAAATGTGATTTTGGTTTTAAAAAAACCCAAAAAACCCTGTATTTTCATACTCATATATTTTCATTTATTTTACATATACCAGCTTGTCAGTGATGTGTATTATATTTACCAACTACAGAAACCAGGAGAAAGAACTTGTGACAGTATAAATTTAAAGGAAACTGTTACAACAGTGTTGTCAATAGCTATTTCTCAACCAGTCTTTCAAAGCTATTGTGTTGCATATCAGATTCCGTTATTAGGAAATGTACATGTAGTAGGAAGGTTCTTTGAGAGTTCATATCGTTTTCACAGTAAACTTTGTATACACAGTCCTTTATGGTGGTTGTCAGTATACATTATAATGTATGGTTCCTTTATCTCATGGGAACTTGGGAGTAGATAGTTGCAGTGTCAAATTCAAAGGTATTGAGAGAGATTTAGTAGTGCCTACTACTAGAGATGACAATATGATAGTCCCTATTTCTGGTTACCCTTTTTGCAGCAAACCATCGTACAGGCTTTCCATGACCTCTCTATCATAAGGATTGATATGACCATACTATTGTGCAGGTTTGGTGTACATGGCCCACATGTATCTGTCATACAGGCTTGTCGTTACTTGTCTGTTGTGAAGGGTTGCTGCAACCTATTTATCACACATGTTCGGTGCAACCTCACTATCTTGTTGGTTTGGCACACGTGTGATCACATCTCTTTTATATAGCCTTGTTGCAGCCTGATCTCTGCTGTACAGTCCTGACATAACCTTTCTCTTGTAACTTAGATTTGACATGAAATCTCTATCTTACAGATTTGGCACCACCCTATTGTATCGCAGTTTAACTTGACCTCTCTGTTGTATATAGGCATGGTAACCTATCTGTCGTTCAAGCTTGGCATGAAATCTCTATCTTACAGATTTGGCATAGTCACCACTCTATTGTATTGCAGTTTAACTTGACCTCTCTGTTGTATAGGCATGGTATATCTGTTGTTCAAGCTTGACATGAAATCTCTATCTTACAGATTTGGCACATCAGTCACCACTCTATTGTATCGCAGTTTAACTTGACCTCTCTGTTGTATAGGCATGGTAACCTATCTTTCGTTCAAGCTTGGCATGAAATCTCTATCTTACAGATTTGGCATAGTCACCACTCTATTGTATTGCAGTTTAACTTGACCTCTCTGTTGTATAGGCATGGTAACCTATCTGTCGTTCAAGCTTGGCATGAAATCTCTATCTTACAGATTTGGGACATAGTCACCACTCTATTGTATCACAGTTTAACTTGACCTCTCTGTTGTATAGGCATGGTAACCTATCTGTCGTTCAAGCTTGGCATGAAATCTCTATCTTACAGATTTGGCACAGTCACCACTCTATTGTATTGCAGTTTAACTTCACCTCTCTGTTGTATAGGCATGGTAACCTCTCTGTCGTTCAAGCTTGGCATGACATCTTTGGTACAATCTCTCTTGTACAGTTGAGTGATATCTCACCAACTTGCAATTCAGTCACCGATCAGCTTTGAGTTCACGTTGTGTGTTTCATTGACTCACAATTTGTTAGAACACTTTGGTTATTAAAATGAATACTTCCCCATTTAATTGATAAGAAAAGACAAAATGTCTGATATAAATACATGTACAGCATACTGACATTATGGCAGGTTTAATCTGCTGCAATGAATGTGATTTCATTTATTCAGATCTCACCTAAAAGGAGAATCGGAAATGAAAGTGTATGTCGAGTCAATGAATGACAATAGTGGAAAGCAAGATTGAAGGCTTAAAGACTTTTTAATAGAAATTTCTTTTCTTTGAAGTGTACTGTACAGCAATTTACATGTATAATCGATGTTTGACCATAAAATTTATATTATCAACACTTTTGTAAATGTGTGATGGCCTGAGTACTGCTGCAGTGTAGTGCAGTGCAGTGCAGTGCAGTATTGTACTGCTGTTTAGTACTGCAGAAGCACTGCAACAGTTATGAAATTCAGCATATATGCATGTTTTGAAAACAAGCATGTATGCAGTGCTGAATTACATTGCCGTAGCAGTACTGCCTTATCTGCAGTGCCATAGTAGTGTAACAGCAGCTCAAGCAGCAATGTTACAGGACTACATTTGTACATGAGTGACTGAAATAATTTCAAAACAGTAAATATATCCATGGCATTTACATATCTAGGTTTGTACCACAGGGGCGTGTAATATTTCATAGATTGTTGTTTTCCAGGTCTACAGACTAAATATAACAACCTTTTGATAAATATATATTCCTACATGTAAAGGGAAGAGACAAGGGGGGACATCGATTCACGACCCTGTATAAACTCCTCTGTACGTCCAGCTATTTTGAATAATCAGTTCATTGCCGATTGGCTGTTCGAAACTACGGCTATATAAAGAAAGCCCTTCAAATCCCCCGGAAGCATCACTTTATGGGCCACCAAAAATGAAATCAATTTCAGTATACATAGATTCACAGTTTGACACGGTAAAAATGCAGTTGTATTGGAAATCGTACAAGTGTACTCACCAGGAACCTGTCGTGAACTTTTCGCGATCCATGGTTCCGGGTTTAGTGATAGGGACGTGCTTCAGTGAATTTGAAATGTAGCGGTCATCTGACGTCATTAGTCAACGCCCCTTTCTGGGCCAATCAGTAATGAACATTAGAGGGCTACACTGTTTGACTTGCCTTTGACATACAGAGGAGTTTATACAGCACTCACTTATTGTAAAAGGTCAATTTTTCTTATTACAAAAGCATTTTTTGCCCCCAGTGATAGTGTATAACTTTACTTGGCACCTATTCTTCATGCAGGTATATTTTTGTTGCAAATGTGAATGTCAAATGTGCATGTTTTGTTCAAATTTGAAAGGTTAACGAAACAAGATGACCACCCTTTAATATTTCTTCATAGTATAGAGATTGATACATTTGTAGCAGCAAGATTCGTACGATATTTTCCTAAGAAAACGACATTCTAAGCAATAAGAAAACAACAATCTATGAAATATTACGTGGTTTGTACAAAATGTAGTTATATGTTTTCAGGTCATATTCTACCAGTCCCAAATTATAATAATATTTCATAAATAGAAATACTCAACCCTCACAAATCATACCTTTTCAGAATAACTGCCATATTTTTATTTGTAAATATTCAACATTGTTTGTTCAGTACCATCCTTTTTTTCCATAGTTTACAAAACTTTTTGTTCAGTATATGCTGTGTGTGCTTTTCTATTGTCTGGTATTGGAGCAACATATGGAACTCTACTGAAAACCATATGACTATATAAAATTATAATCAGACTATTTTATTTTCAAATTCCTGCAAATGGAGAATTAATGATTTAGCCTTAAGAGAGTTTCTGATGTATGTGTTATCTTAGTTTTGGATGGGGATCCAGGGTGAGGTGGGATGGAGTAGGGGCACATTTTATTTATTACATTTTATGCACGGTAGAGTTAACGACATACCTATGTTTACCACAGAGATGAAAAAACAGGCAACACACTAGACAAACATTAAGAGAGTGGTGATTAAGTACATTTGTTGGGATAATTTATGTCAACAAAGCTCACAAAAGATGTTATGTAAACAACAGCAAAAATAACAACAACCCTAATGAAGCTGTGCAAGTATACTATTTATGTTGCATATTAATACATAATTTTGTGTACAGGTATTTATGAGGTATACATCCATATTGTTGATCTAGAATTTCTTGTTCATAAAAATTTATTTATACAGATTTTATCGAAACCGAATTGAAGTTTTAGTAGCACTGTCAGAGGTTGAATGTATGGGTAATACTCACATCAAATTAATAAATTATGTGAAAAAAAAATCAATTATGTGAATCACAAATAATGTTATTTTGAATTAGAATAATTATTGCTTTTTTAACACAATTGAACATGGTTTAATATTGTTTGGTGTGTCTGTCTGTCGGTCGGTCGGTTGGTCGGTCGGTCGGTTGGTCGGTCGGTCGGTTGGTCGGTCAGTCAGTCAGTCAGTCAATTGGTCGGTCAGTCGGCCCGGCCGGCCGGCCACAGACCTTCCTTCCTTCTCTAGATAGGTGTTTACACACAATCTTAGTCTCATTACAAACTGCCAGCCTGATTGCCTTTGTAATTGTGTTTGGTGTCTAGTTTAGAAATTGTTTAACGCAAGCAATATTAGTCCCGTAAAGACAGAATCTAAAATTTGATCATTTGTTATATGAACCGTGTAGATAAATGATTGTTCGTGACATGAGGACTTCATTGTTATATATTCAAATTAGGTCAAAATGTTAATCTAACACCATTGGCAGACATTTTCAGATTGTGTGTTATCTCTCTCGTAATATGAGATGATGTTAAATTTTCATGTCTGTATTTCTATCACCTTCAAAAGTCAAAATGGAAAAAGCACTATTAAATCTGTGATAACTGTTTCAGTCTTTGCATTTTTTGGTATTAGTTCTGAACTCAGAGTATAAATAAGTTACCTAGTATTTTTTTACTAAACCACTCGGCCTTCTTCACCTGGTTATTAAAACTAAATTATGTACATGCTGAGTTTGGAACTACTACAAAATAGAATTCCAGAACAAGGAAACAACATTTTTCCTTATTTCTTTATAGTTCAGGTAGATCTATTATTCCTTATTCCCACTGCAATTATCTTTGTAAGCTAAAATGTGTAATTACCTTCTGATCAATTAGTGACCTTCTGATAGAAAACATACTAGTATTGTTTGATGTGCAAATAGTTTTAAGAGTACCCTAAAAGTCTGTGTACATGTATGAGATACAATTTGTACTAAAAATAATGGAGGTACAATGTGCCATTTGAACACTTTCAGCACACAATGATTTCCAGTCAAGAGGGACAACAATTTTTTTCATGAAATATTTCACAATTGTCATACCCTGAAATGGCCTGAAAGATCCAGGTGTTGCTTCTGCTATATATAACATGTACAGTGTGCTCACTCATAGCTAGTGGTTACATATGAAGTAGACCAACAACTAGACCTTTAAACCAACGACTGGACCTTTAGACCAACGACTGGACCTTTAGACCAACGACTGGACCTTTAGACCAACGACTGGACCTTTAGACCAACGACTGGACCTTTAGACCAACGATTGGACTTTTAGACGAACGACTGGACCTTTAGACCAACGAGTGGACCTTTAGACCAACGACTGGACCTTTAGACCAACGACTGGACCTTTAGACCAACGACTGGACTTTTAGACGAACGACTGGACCTTTAGACCAACGAGTGGACCTTTAGACCAACGACTGGACTTTTAGACCAACGACTGGACTTTTAGACCAACAGCCGGACTTTTAGACCAATTACTGGACCTTTAGACCAATTACTGGACCTTTAGACTAACGACAGGACCTTTAGACCAACGACTGGACCTTTAGACCAACGACTGGACCTTTAGACTAACGACAGGACCTTTAGACCAACGACTGGACCTTTAGACCAACGACTGGACCTTTAGACCAACAGCCGGACTTTTAGACCAAGGACTGGACCTTTAGACCAAGGACTGGACTTTTAGACCAACAACTGGACCTTTAGACCAACGACTGGACTTTTAGACGAACGACTGGACCTTTAGACCAACGAGTGGACCTTTAGACCAACGACTGGACCTTTAGACCAACGACTGGACTTTTAGACCAACGACTGGACATTTAGACCAACGACTGGACCTTTAGACCAACGACTGGACTTTTAGACCAACGACTGGACTTTTAGACCAACGACTGGACATTTAGACCAACGACTGGACCTTTAGACCAACGACTGGACCTTTAGACCAACGACTGGACCTTTAGACCAACGACTCGACTTTTAGACCAACGACTGGACTTTTAGACCAACGACTGGACTTTTAGACCAACGACTGGACATTTAGACCAACGACTGGACCTTTAGACCAACGACTGGACTTTTAGACCAACGACTGGACTTTTAGACCAACGACTGGACATTTAGACCAACGACTGGACCTTTAGACCAACGACTGGACCTTTAGACCAACGACTGGACCTTTAGACCAACGACTCGACTTTTAGACCAATGACTAGATCTTTAGACCAATGACTGGACCTTTAGACCAACGACTGGACCTTTAGACCAACGACTGGACCTTTAGACCAACGACTGGACTTTTAGACCAACAGCCGGACTTTTAGACCAAGGACTGGACCTTTAGACCAATTACTGGACCTTTAGACTAACGACAGGACCTTTAGACCAACGACTGGACCTTTAGACCAACGACTGGACCTTTAGACCAACGACTGGACTTTTAGACCAACAGCCGGACTTTTAGACCAATTACTGGACCTTTAGACCAATTACTGGACCTTTAGACTAACGACAGGACCTTTAGACCAACGACTGGACCTTTAGACCAACGACTGGACCTTTAGACTAACGACAGGACCTTTAGACCAACGACTGGACCTTTAGACCAACGACTGGACCTTTAGACCAACGACTGGACCTTTAGACCAAAGACTGGACCTTTAGACCAACAGCCGGACTTTTAGACCAAGGACTGGACCTTTAGACCAAGGACTGGACTTTTAGACCAACAACTGGACCTTTAGACCAACGACTGGACCTTTAGACCAACGACTGGACCTTTAGATCAACGACTGGACCTTTAGACTAACGACTGGACCTTTAGACCAATGACTGGACCTTTAGACCAATGACTGGACCTTTAGACCAAAGACTGGACCTTTAGACCAACGACTGGACCTTTAGACCAACGACTGGACCTTTAGACCAACGACTGGACCTTTAGACCAATGACTAGACCTTTAGACCAAGGACTGGACCTTTACACCAATGACTGGACCTTTAGACTAACGACAGGACATTTAGACCAATGACTGGATCTTTAGACCAACGACTGGACCTTTAGACTAACGACTGGACCTTTAGACCAACGACTGGACCTTTAGACCAACGACTGGACCTTTAGACCAACGACTGGACCTTTAGACCAAGGACTGGACCTTTAGACCAACGACTGGACTTTTAGACCAACAGCCGGACTTTTAGACCAAGGACTGGACTTTTAGACCAATGACTGGACTTTTAGACCAACGACTGGACCTTTAGACCAACGACTGGACTTTTAGACCAACGACTGGACCTTTAGACCAACGACTGGACTTTTAGACCAACGACTGGACCTTTAGACCAACGACTGGACCTTTAGACCAACGACTGGACCTTTAGACCAACGACTGGACCTTTAGACCAACGACTGGACTTTTAGGCCAACAGCCGGACTTTTAGACCAATGACTGGACCTTTAGACCAATGACTGGACTTTTAGACCAACGACTGGACTTTTAGACCAACGACTGGACCTTTAGACCAAGGACTGGACCTTTAGACCAATGACTGGACCTTTAGACCAACGACTGGACCTTTAGACCAACGACTGGACCTTTAGACCAATGACTGGACCTTTAAACCAATGACTGGACTTCTAGACCAACGACTGGACTTTTAGACCAACGATTGGACCTTTCAGCCTATACCCTAAAAGTCAATGTAGTGAATGTGATAATAAATGTAATGGAGGTAAAATTGTAACATTTTAGCACTCAGTTCTTGTTAGACAGGAGTGACAAAAAAATTCTGTTATAAATTGTTTCACCCATTAAACAGTTTTTGTGTCGTAACCTGAAAGTCTTTGTGGTAATTATGATTTGTTGTTAACATGTAATAGAGGAATAAACAATGAAACCTTTTAACACTTGTATTCTTGCCAGACAAGAGTGACAGTTTTTTTAATGAATTATGTACACACTTGAAAACTAGATTCTTAGTTGTATCATAAAACCTTCAGGGTAAAGATATTTTGTAATAACATGAAATGGAGTAAACAGTAACATAGAAATATTTTAAACTCAATTCTTGCCAGATGAGAGTGACAATTTATTTAATAAATTATATTTCACTTGGAAATTAGTTTTGTACAAATGTAGTTGTATCCTGAAAGTGTTCAGAAGAAACCTATTGTGTACTAAACATGAAATGACGGTAACATTGAAACATTTCCACCACACATTTCTTGCCAGACAGGACTTAATAAGAATCCTCTTGCGAGTTAGTTCACCTGAAATATAGTTTGCAGGTTTTTATATCTACATAGTCAACATGTGTTGTACTGAATGCATAATGAAGACTTAAAGCCTGGAAACATTCTTACAAAAATTTACCCTCATGAAGGGGTAACCAAGAAAAATGGACAAGATTTTATTTTAAAAATTTGTGAGTTATTTAGCAGGAAAATTGTATATTTTAGGCGTAAACTGTTAATAGTTATGTTATACTTGGAGTAAGCTATAGATTGAAGCTAATGGAGTTTTAAGCTGGGTTGTTAGTAACTGATGATACTTGTATTACTTTTCCAGTGATATGCTCCAATTCATTCCATATTTAGTGGCTTTATATCATAATTCTACACAGCTTTACACAATAGAACTGAAATATCTGATGACGAGATATATAAAATACATCGAAAGATTACTTTGTCACTGTCAATGCGGAAAGTGGCAAGTCACTGCTCTGGTTTCTATGGCAACGGTGCATGAGGAGATGTTGCTCAGATGTATGTACAGTAATGTTCATGGTACCAGATGATACACAAAGCATCGTTAAGCATTTATGTTACCTTGACATTCTTTGGTTTCTGTAGACATGTTGACTTGAAAAATATGTATGTATCTTGATAATTGAAAACTGATATCACTTTTTATGATTGATATTTATATAGGTGTATATGTTTGACCTGAATACACTTCATACATTAATAAACATATGGAACTAATGGCTGTATAAACAAATGAAAATCTGTTGGCCAAAATTTTAAAAGAAAATTGTTTTTAATGTCATTTTCCATGTTCAATTATGATTTATATAATGTGGCATGTAATACAAACAATACATATTGAAAAAAATTACCATGAAATAAAAAAGAGTTTTGAATTATTGGGTCTAACTAGAAAATATCGGGCTTCATTTTTTCCAATACTGTCACTAGAAATTCATAAAAAAGCTACTCAATTTTCATTGTATAGTTTTAAGGATTTATGCATTTATTATCAATATAGCAATATTTATGGGTATTATTATTTTATCAACTTCATACCCAGAGGTAAACTCTATGACAAAAATTAAATATTAAAAATTAATAAATGATATGCATGAATCATAAATATAAATCATGATTACAACAGGTATCATACATGTACAGTCCTGGAATTTTTTAAAGGTGCACTCGCTCCAACTAGAGTGTTTTGTTTTTTTAACTGTAATAATGACTTAAATCGTAATATCATACACCCTGCACAGTATTAAATCACCTGTGGGTAAACATATTTTTGTAGCTGTACAAATTGTATGGTGCACTGCAAATAAATCAAATCAAATTGATTTTTGGGTCCATACCCAAAAATTAACACTCCATTAAAATGTTGATTTCAGCCTATTACTGTATCACCACTAATGACAAAAATTGACTTCTAATTAACATGTACTGTCACTGTCTAATTACTGGTACATGTGTATGTTAACAATTTTCAGTGAATATATTGTGGTTGTCTGAATAAGAAATGATACTCTAGTTACACTTATTGGAGGTTTAACAAAAGACTTAAACAGTACATGTACTTTTGTTGAGATTTTGTGTGCAATTTTAATAATCTGATCTTTTAAATGATCCATTTCATGCATTGAAAACAAATTAAATCAAAAATTTATTTCTGCCAAAATAAAGGGTCGCCAAAATTGTAAAATATTGTCTTTCCACAGAAGTTGTATTGTGATAATACACACTTTAGTCAACCATTTATATTTGCTAAAATAAGGTAAGCCAAAAAGGATAAAATATCGTCTTTCTGCCAAAGGTTTGGGGTACCAAACTAAATACCTTCACAGTAAGCTATAACATGGCCACATTTCTTAGCAAGGTCTCAAATTTCTTTGTAATCTTCAGCCTGCGAATAAATTCATTCCTCACAATAGGTCCACTGGCTTTCAAAATCCACTATTTATGGGTATTCCATTTTCTAATCAAATTAATAGTTTAATGGCATATCATCAGTTTTCTATTGAAATATTCCAAGATAATGTTCTCTTTTCAATGAATCTGAATATGATCCTTGCTAGGCAAATTAGGTTAACGTGTATCACTGTATGATTTCCAGTCAAAATTTTTAATTTAAAAATTGCTTTAGGATAGGTATGATAGATAATGGGATGTTCTACGAAAGATATTTAGATGAAAAATATTCAAAGCAAGATAGGATAACAAATTGAACATACATATCAAAAAGAAGCCGATCCATTGCTTGGGATTTGAACAAAAAATGTATCTGATTTTGACCATATCTGAATTTTGGGCACCAATTTCTTTTTAAATCAAATCTAAAGATAATACAAGACAGAAGAAATGTACATGTGCATTACTTTTGGTGCTCATATCCATGACTTTTACTGAATGGCAGCCATATTTGTTGTGAAACTTGAAACTGTTTGTTCAATTTATGTTTCTTGGGCAGGATGTTTCTTTTGGTATGTGCAAAGAAAAGAGAAAAGCTGTTCAACATGAACTTATGTGATCCTTAGAAGAAAGATTTTAAAAGTAGAAAAAATGAGGAATTTCATCAAGATTATATGTAGAGTATTATAGATGTAGCTGCATGAGAAATTTTATCATATGACAGCCTGAGTATTTGGTAGATATATACATGTACATCACAAGTAGGAGAGGAATAAATATGATCACGTTCTTTTATGTCATGTCTAAACAACTGTACCTAAGATATGAGAATTTAGAAAAAATCCATTTTTTTCCCCAAGCCTTCAAACACTTATACATAGATTTTGATAAAATTGTGTTCCTAGGGGTGTCTAGGTGG